>NC_088244.1:12225738-12263238 GCF_036934945.1 Oncorhynchus masou masou | reverse complement strand
TGTGGTTATAAATGAACTTAGGCTACCTAATGCTATTTTTCAGTGTGTTGTCCATTAGCCTAAAGTATCAGTTTACGCCACTCTCACCACCACCTCAAGTAGGCGCCTCTGTGAACATCATAGACAGGACACAGTCTGAATCACTCTATGTATGGTTTACTGGGATTATAATTTAGTAAAGTCTTCCTTAGCTCAATACTATTTTCCCCACTCAGCCTGATCTAATCTAGAACATTTCTAAATTAAATTGATTTAGGTCTAGTAGGATACTGATTCGTCCTCTCTCCACAGGTCCGCATAGCAGCAAACTTCGTTACCCATGCACCCCCTGGAGAGTTCAATGAAGTTTTCAACGGTGAGAAGGTTTTGTTTTCCACTAAAAAGAATGGAGAATAGCCTACAATCACATTGTTGTTTAAATGGTGCCATGTAGTTTGTGATTGTAAGGGTTTTTTGACTGAAGGTGAATGTGTGTTTTGTGTAGTTTGCTAACTGACTGACTAGTTGTTGATGTATTGTAATATAGTGGATCCGTGGCTTAAAGGGTTACTGGAAGGCAGGCAGACAGTTTCTTTAAGTGCAAGATGTTTGTTCACAGGTGAAGGATGCAAGGCCAAGGTAGAGCAGGAGTCCACATTTACAGGTGAAGGATGCAAGGCCAAGGTAGAGCAGGAGTCCACATTTACAGGTGAAGGATGCAAGGCCAAGGTAGAGCAGGAGTCCACATTTACAGGTGAAGGATGCAAGGCCAAGGTAGGGAAGGAGTCCACATTTACAGGTGAAGGATGTAAGGCCAAGGTAGAGCAGGAGTCCACATTTACAGGTGAAGGATGCAAGGCCAAGGTAGGGAAGGAGTCCACATTTACAGGTGAAGGATGCAAGGCCAAGGTAGGGAAGGAGTCCACATTTACAGGTGAAGGATGCAAGGCCAAGGTAGGGAAGGAGTCCACATTTACAGGTGAAGGATGCAAGGCCAAGGTAGGGAAGGAGTCCACATTTACAGGTGAAGGATGCAAGGCCAAGGTAGGGAAGGAGTCCACATTTACAGGTGAAGGATGCAAGGCCAAGGTAGGGAAGGAGTCCACATTTACAGGTGAAGGATGCAAGGCCAAGGTAGGGAAGGAGTCCACATTTACAGGTGAAGGATGCAAGGCCAAGGTAGGGAAGGAGTCCACATTTACAGGTGAAGGATGCAAGGCCAAGGTAGGGAAGGAGTCCACATTTACAGGTGAAGGATGCAAGGCCAAGGTAGGGAAGGAGTCCACATTTACAGGTGAAGGATGCAAGGCCAAGGTAGAGCAGGAGTCCACATTTACAGGTGAATAGATAATAAGATGTAGGATAATGACAAAATAGATTATATTTACAAAACCCAACAAAAGTTGACTTCAACAGCTAAAAACTCTTACAAGCTGAGTTGTTTTTATTTTTATTTCACCTTTATTTAACCAGGTAGGCTAGTTGAGAACAAGTTCTCATTTACAACTGCGACCTGGCCAAGATAAAGCATAGCAGTGTGAACAGACAGCAACACAGAGTTACACATGGAGTAAACAATAAACAAGTCAATAACACAGTAGAAAGAAAAGAAAAAGAGTCTATATACATTGTGTGCAAAAGGCATGAGGAGGTAGGTGAATAATTACAATTTAGCAGATTAACCCTGGAGTGATAAATGTTCAGATGGTCATGTGCAGGTAGAGATACTGGTGTGCAAAAGAGCAGAAAAGTAAATAAAAAAAACAATATGGAGATGAGGCAGGTAAATTGGGTGGGCTATCTACCAATGGACTATGTACAGCTGCAGCGATCGGTTAGCTGCTCATATAGCAGATGTGTATTGTTGGTGAGGGAGATAAAAGTCTCCAACTTCAGCGATTTTTGTAATTCGTTCCAGTCACAGGCAGCAGAGAACTGGAAGGAAAGGCGCCCAAATGAGGTGTTGGCTTTAGGGATGATTACAGACTGACAAGTTGATGAATGCTTTTGCGTTCCAGATGTGCGGCTTCTCCTTAACAATGACAACCTGCTCAGAGAGGGAGCGGCTCAGTGAGTTGCACCCTATCATGATGTGATGTCAACATTTTGAAACAACCACACATCATTACTTATCATTAGTCATCATTATTGGTGGAGGAGTCTGTAAATATCCTATGTTCTATTTCATTCTGTGTTCTCTCTCCCCAGTGCTTTTGCCCAGTACAACATGGATCAGTTCACCCCTGCCAAACTTGAGGGCTATGATGAACAGGTAAGAGTGATATAAGGCTGAGTTTATCTGGAGCCGCAGTCTGATGATCACACTATATTTACTGCTATTATCACGTTAAGTCTGTTTAGTACAGTTTACTAAACAAATTGTGTCAACAACAACAGTTAACAGTCCTCTCCTCTCCCCCTCCCTCTCCAGGTTCTGATTACAGAGCATGGGGACCTGGGTCAGGGGAGGTTCCTGGACCCCCGGAACCGGGTGTCGTTCCGCTTCGACCACCTGAGGAAGGAGGTGAGCGATGTGCAGCCATACGATGGAGACGGTTCCCTGAGAGCTTGGAGAGAGGCTTGCGACACTGCACTCAGCGCATACGTTAAAGAGCACTACCCCAGCGGAGTCTGCACGGTAAACCCCCCCCCCCCGCACACACACACATTCATAACACAACCACACTGCACTCAGCACATACGTTAAAGAGCACTACCCCAGCGGAGTCTGCACGGTAAACCCCCCCCCCCACACACACATTCATAACACAACCACACTGCACTCAGCACATACGTTAATGAGCACTACCCCAGCGGAGTCTGCACGGTAAACCCCCCCCCCACACACACACATTCATAACACAACCACACTGCACTCAGCACATACGTTAAAGAGCACTACCCCAGCGGAGTCTGCACGGTAAACCCCCCCCCCCCCACACACACACATTCATAACACAACCACACTGCACTCAGCACATACGTTAAAGAGCACTACCCCAGCGGAGTCTGCACGGTAAACCCCCCCCCCCCCCCCCCCCACACACACACACACACACACACACACACATTCATAACACAACCACACTGCACTCAGCACATACGATAAAGAGCACTACCCCAGCGGAGTCTGCACGGTAAACCCCCCCCACACACACACACATTCATAACACAACCACACTGCACTCAGCACATACGTTAAAGAGCACTACCCCAGCGGAGTCTGCACGGTAAACCCCCCCCCCCCCCCACACACACACACACACACACACACACACACACACACACATTCATAACACAACCACACTGCACTCAGCACATACGTTAAAGAGCACTACCCCAGCGGAGTCTGCACGGTAAACCCCCCCCACACACACACACATTCATAACACAACCACACTGCACTCAGCACATACGTTAAAGAGCACTACCCCAGCGGAGTCTGCGCGGTAAACCCCCCCCCCCCACACACACACACACACATTCATAACACAACCACACTGCTCTCAGCACATACGTTAAAGAGCACTACCCCAGCGGAGTCTGCGCGGTAAACCCCCCCCCACACACACACACATTCATAACACAACCACACTGCTCTCAGCACATACGTTAAAGAGCACTACCCCAGCGGAGTCTGCACGGTAAACCCCCCCCCACACACACACATTCATAACACAACCACACTCACTCAGCACATACATCAGAGTACTACCACAGTGTCTGTATGATGCAGCACACACTTGCATCAAAGAACAGAAATAACATTGTGCTGTTGACCCTGACTGACCCTTGTGATATCGCCACTGTATGTTAATTCTTCAAGCCGCTAATCATGAAATCCGTATTCGCTGCAGGTATATGGGAAAACAGTTGATGGCCAGCAAACCATCATTGCCTGCATTGAGGGACACCAGTTTCAACCCAAAAACTTCTGGTACAGTTCCAACGGCATCATTATACGTTGGTCTTTACAAGTTCAGAATGTTATGTGACTTCATCTCTTTCTCACATACTTCATCTGCCTTCTCTCTCAGGAATGGGCGCTGTAGGTCAGAGTGGAAGTTCACAATTGGTCAGTCTACTGCTCATGTAGTGGGTGTGTTGAAGATACAGGTGGGCAATCGTGATATTTACTACAGAAAGAAATGCTGAAGATAATAATTAAACACCCAAAGTCTAGTAATTAAACAGCCTCTCTCTCTAGGTGCACTACTATGAGGATGGTAATGTGCAGTTGGTCAGCCATAAGGAAGTGGAGGAGTCTATAACGGTGACTGTGAGTGGACATAACGCTGATTCTAATTAGTAACAGCTAATTAGAACCCATTTTGCTTCAGTGTCTTCATTCTATCCCTTTAATGTAAACATGAGAAGGAAGCAAACTGTAAGTAACAACTTATGCCATTATGTTGTATAACCGGTATACTGAACAGGTTAGGTCAGTTCAGGTTATGGTCAATTATCTGTGTGAGAAAGGAGACTCTTTTTCTAAAACAATTTGTCAACAGAATGAGAGCCAGACTGCCAAGGAGTTTGTGGATATCATTGAGAATGCTGAAAATGATTACCAGGTAAAATTTACCTCACCCTTTTCAATGGATGTGTGTGTGTTCTGTTCTTTATGGCTCTAAACTTCTGTTGTAAACTCTCCTCCCCTTTCTCCTGTTGCTCCTCCCCTCCCTGTAGACGGCGATCAGTGAGAACTACCAGACTATGTCTGACACCACCTTTAAGGCCCTGCGCCGCCAGCTGCCCGTCACCCGCACCAAGATCGACTGGAACAAGATCCTCAGCTACAAGATTGGCAAGGAGATGCAGAACGCATAGAAGAGCAGAGACTCACACCGCTGGGCTGACAACACAGGCTCGCACAAGGACTAACCAAAGCTTATATATATATATATTGTAGTCTGGGGCAAAACAAAGAGAAAATACAACAAACCAAGCTGCAGATTGACAGTCTGTTGGGCACAGTTCTGTATTGTTTAAAGAAGCTTTGGTTTTGGAGAAAAAGGAAGTGTCTTGAGGTACAGGAGGGGAGTTTGAGTCTGCTAAAGGGGTACTGAGTTTCATCTTGTCATGTTGACACTCTTGAACAGCTGCACCAAGACCCCAGGTTGAATGATTTTACAATGCATCCTTCCTTCTGTCCTTGATGTAGGAAACACTCCTTATTCTTATCTAGTCACGTACAGATCAGTGATTACCTCAAGAAAGGAAGGATGCATGTTGACATAATTTAAACATGGCAATTAAGCACACCAAGCAGGGGACGTTTTCCAATAGATGTTCATATCAGCACCATTTCTCCCCTTAACAGGACTGGTTGTCGATTATAGTCAGTTTTGAGGGTACTGTTTACTTTTTTTTCCTGCTTTACTCTTCCACTTCCTGTTGTATGTGTCCTCTGCCTGAGCCAATGAAGGATACCATGGCTGAAAGACTATCATAACCTCTGTTTCTGAATCAATTCTCTTCTGTCTTACCTTGGCAACAACAACAATTGCTGTGTCCTTTCTCTTTTGTTGAAGGAAAACCATACCAATAAATGTCTTTCCTAGTCTAAAGAACCCCATACATGCAAAGCTCCCCTTTCTCCCATGTATACACGCAGATCTATATTTAGCTGTGCAGGTTTTTATTTTATTTAATCTTAGGCTCAGCCCGTCTGTAATATTCACACCTGTGTTTAGGTACCTTAAACTATACACAGCCATTTCAGTACTTAGTTTAAACCGGGGGCTTTGTTCAGGAGGGTCCAATGTTACAAAAGGTTAAATTAGAAATGCATTGTGTAGGGCAGACGCACTTCTCTGTCATGCCGAATAAAGACTTGTGTGCTCTCTACTGTAAATATCTATCTGCAAACCATGCTTCCCACAGAACACACCCCTGTTCAGCCACAACATGCATCTACTCAATATTACCATAGGCTGACTCGAGATCAGTTATTCTGTGCTGTGTTAAACCTTCACACTGACTAGCGCTGTACTCTGATGCGACGTTCAGGACTGTACTGCCCCATTCTGTTGTACAAATAAAATAATTGATCATCTTGGCCTGGTTGTTTTCCTCAGGCATTGTATTGCTGGATTCATCACTTTGACATCAGTCCAGCAGCAGTGGGAGCTGTCATAGACTGGTCTACCTCAATCTGACTTTCTGCCATTCCTTGCATCTTGTCTCCTTTCCAGGTGCATTGGAGGTTTCCCCTTTTTTCCAATGTGCTTTGAGAAGGAAGCGAGGAGAGGAATCAAAGTAAGATGAATAGAGAAAGAGACAGTCTTGACTCACTGACAGGAAACGGGTGGTTTTGGGGCACAATGCTAGCAGAAATCAGGCTATTAGACTGAAGAAATTGATGCTTGGTTGGGATGTTTATTTTGCAATTGAAAAATCATATGCATAGTTCAGTTGTGAAACAATACATAAGGAAAATGCTTGCATACATTTAGAATAATTAGAAGACAGAAATGTTGAGAAACCGTTTGGGTTAGAAATGTTGAGAAACAGTGTTTGGGTTAGGTAACTTCCAGAAGACAGAAATGTTGAGAAACAGTGTTTGGGTTAGGTAACTTCCAGAAGACAGAAATGTTGAGAAACAGTGTTTGGGTTAGGTAACTTCCAGAAGACAGAAATGTTGAGAAACAGTGTTTGGGTTAGGTAACTTCCAGAAGACAGAAATGTTGAGAAACAGTGTTTGGGTTAGGTAACTTCCAGAAGACAGAAATGTTGAGAAACAGTGTTTGGGTTAGGTAACTTCCAGAAGACAGAAATGTTGAGAAACAGTGTTTGGGTTAGGTAACTTCCAGAAGACAGAAATGTTGAGAAACAGTTTGGGTTAGAAATGTTGAGAAACAGTTTGGGTTAGAAATGTTGAGAAACAGTTTGGGTTAGAAATGTTGAGAAACAGTTTGGGTTAGAAATGTTGAGAAACAGTTTGGGTTAGAAATGTTGAGAAACAGTTTGGGTTAGGCAACTTCCAGAAGACAGTAGGAGATTATTTTGAACAAATAAAAGCGTTCTTATCATTGTGTCCTGTTTTGTTAATATCATCTTATAAAACCTTAAATACCACAAATATAAGACCTATGAGACCAACAACAGTGACAAAATGTTGTTATAGGTTCAGGATATGAAACACAGTACAGTCATGTTATTAATTACTTCCCACTTGTTCCCATTTTGACAAAGGTGTAAAAATAGACGAAGGGTTAGGTCTACTCAGTTACAAAAAGAATGATACAGTGGTACAGATCTGACCCCTAGCTAGTCCCTTTTATAAATAAAACGTGTGAGTTCGCCAAAAGATCTGGGAGGATTTCAAAGGTATAAAACCAGTCTGTCACTATCTGCTACAAACATAAGAATAGACGGTTCAAACTCAATTCCAGGTAGAAAATATTAGCCTCCAAGAAAGACTTTTGTTCTGAATTTGGTCTCTTTTGGAAAAAACAAGAAATTGTCCCGGAATAAAAAAAGTTGTACATATTTAATTGTCACCTTATTTTTCTATCCCAGTGTAAGGTCTGTCTTAGAGAAGGCCCAGTGTAAGGTATGTCTTAGAGAAGGCCCAGTGTAAGGTATGTCTTAGAGAAGGCCCAATGTAAGGTCTGTCTTAGAGAAGGCCCAGTGTAAGGTCTGTCTTCGGGAAGGCCCAGTGTAAGGTCTGTCTTCGGGAAGGCCCAGTGTAAGGTCTGTCTTAGGGAAGGCCCAGTGTAAGGTATGTCTTAGTGAAGGCCCAGTGTAAGGTATGTCTTAGTGAAGGCCCAGTGTAAGGTCTGTCTTCGGGAAGGCCCAGTGTAAGGTATGTCTTAGTGAAGGCCCAGTGTAAGGTATGTCTTAGTGAAGGCCCAGTGTAAGGTATGTCTTAGTGAAGGCCCAGTGTAAGGTATGTCTTAGTGAAGGCCCAGTGTAAGGTCTGTCTTCGGGAAGGCCCAGTGTAAGGTATGTCTTAGTGAAGGCCCAGTGTAAGGTATGTCTTAGGGAAGGCCCAGTGTAAGGTCTGTCTTAGGGAAGCTTTTCCCTTGTTAAAAATCCAGTGTATTCACTATTCTAGTGTATGTAGTAGACAACACGTAGATACGACCGGACATAATGTGGTGTAATGCAGAGAGCTGCAGAGACCAAACATAATGGGGTGCAATGCAGAGAGCCTCAAATTAGGCTTTTGAATTATTTGTATTATTTACAACATTGTGCTTTATTATAAACTGGATGGTGCGAGCCCTGAATGCTGATTGGCTGACAGCCGTGGTATATCAGACTGTATACCACGGATATGACAAAACATTTATTTTAACTGCTCTAATTACGTTGGTAACAAGTTTATAATAGTAATAAGGCACCTTGGGGGTTTGTGGTATATGGCCAATATACCACGACTAAGGGCTGTGTCCAGGCACTCTGCGTTGCATTGGCCATATATCACACCCCCTTGGGCCTTATTGCTTTAGTAAACTATGTTCAGAAAGTAATCTGGTACAAACTACGGTGAAAGACATGATAACTTTCAGTGCAGGTGCTGCTAGATATGGTGATAAGCTACAGACCAGGCAGGGGAAAGTCAGATGGGAGCATACATCTGTAAAAGTAGTGTCATGATACACCTACAGTTGAAGTCGGAAGTTTACATAAACTGAGGTTGTAGTCATTGGTTTTTCAACCACTCCACAAATTTCCTGTTAACAAACTATGGTTTTGGTAAGTCAGTTAGGACATCTACTTTGTGCATAACACAAGTAATTGACCTTAGTTATCTATGTTCTCTGTATTATTTTGGTCAGGTCAGGGTGTGACGAGGGTGGGTATATATGTTTTTGTCCTGTCTAGGGTTTCTGTAGGTTTATGGGGGTTTTCAAGTCTAGGTGTTTATATGTCTATAGTTGCCTGGATTGGTTCTCAATCAGAGGCAGCTGTTTATCGTTGTCTCTGATTGGTGACCATATTTAGGTAGCCATATTCATTGGGTATTTTGTGGGATATGGTGGTCACAGCGGTAGGGTTGTTTAAGTGTTCTTTCGTCATTAAAAGAAGAATGTATTCTAATCACGCTGTGCTTTGGTCTCCTCTTTACGATGAATGTGACAGTAATTTTTCCAACAATTGTTTACAGACATTATTTTACTTATAATTCACTGTATCACAATTCCAGTGGGTCAGTAGTTTACATACACTAAGTTGACTGTGCCTTTAAAGAGCTTGGAAAATTCCAGAAATTGATGTCATGGCTTTAGAAGCTTCTGATAGGCTAATTGACATTTTAGTCAATTAGAGGTGTACCTGTGGATGTATTTCATGGTCTACCTTAAACGCAGTGCCTCTTTGCTTGACATCATGGGAAAATCAAAAGAAATCAGCCAAGACCTCAGAAAAAAATTGTAGACCTCCACAAGTCTGGTTCACTCTTGGGAGCAATTTCCAAACGCCTGAAGGTACCACGTTCATCTGTACAAACAATAGTAGGCAAGTACAAACACCATGGGACCGCGCAGCCGTCACACAGCTCAGGAAGTAGACGCGTTCTGTCTCCTAGAGATTAACGGATTTTGGTACGAAAAAGTGCAAATGAATCCCAGAACAACAGCAAAGGACCTTGTGAAGATGCTGGTGGAAACTGGTACAAAAGTATCTATATCCACAGTAAAATGAGTCCTATATCGAAATAACCTGAAAGGCCACTCAGCAAGGAAGAAGCCACTGCTCCAAAACCGCCATAAAAAGCCAGACCACGGTTTGCATCTGCACATGGGGACAAAGAGTGTACTTTTTGGAGAAATGTCATCTGGTCTGATGAAACCAAAATAGAACGGTTTGGCCATAATGACCATCGTTATGTTTGGAGGAAAAAAGGGGAGGTTTGCAAGCCAAAAAACAACATCCCAACTGTGAAGTATGGGGGTGGCAGCATGTTGCTGGGATGCTTTTCTGCAAGAGGGACTAGTGCACTTCACTAGTGGCATCACGAGGTAGGGAAATTATGTGGATATATTGAAGTAACATCTCAAGACATCAGTCAGGAAGTTAAAGCTTGGCCGCAAATGGGTCTTCCAAATGGACAATGACCCCAAGCATACTTCCAAATTTGTGGCAAAATGGCTTAATGACAACAAAGTCAAGGTATTGGAGTGGCCATCACAAAGCCCTGACCTCAATCATGTAGAAGATTTGTGGGCAGAACTGATAAGCGTGTGCGAGCAAAGAGGCCTACAAACCTGACTCAGTTACACCAGCTCTGTCAGGAGGAATGGGTCAAAATTCACCCAACTTATTGTGGGAAGCTTGTGGAAGACTACCCGAAACATTGGTCCCAAGTTAAACAATTTAAAGGCAAGGCTACCAAATACTAATTGAGTGTAGGTAAACTTCTGACCCACTAGGAATGTGATGAAAGAAATAAAAGCTGAAATAAATAATTCTCTCTACTATTATTCTGACATTTCACATTCTTAAAATAAAGTGGTCATTCTAACTGACCTAAGACAGGGAATTTTTACTAAGTTTAAACGTCAGGAATTGTGAAAAACTGAGTTTAAATGTATTTGGCTAAGTTGTATGTAAACCTCTTCAACTGTACATGTGCAATCAACAGATTACATTTGAATCCTCTTGCCATGAACTCCCCTTCCCTCTCCATGCAGCCTTTGTATTGGACGAGACTGCAGAGTGGACTTGGGCAGAGAGATTCATTAATTAATGTCCTAGAATAACTAAATGCATATTTAATAAGATCACTTTTAAACATGGCTATGGAATACAAGAAACTAGGTATAAAGATATATTACAAATCAAGATAATAAAAAAGCTATCCATAAATTCCAAATAAAATAAATCTTATGAATCCAATAAAACCCAGTATATTATAGATTTAATGTAATTTAATGTTAACTAGACAGTGTTTCAGACCGTTTGCTAGGTAGTGTTTGAGCTTTCATTTGATACTAAGCGGCTAATGTATGTGGTCAAAATAGGGCCTACAGAGTTGGTATAAGTAGTGGCATTTTCTGCCTGCTGCAGGACATCCAGGAGATTAAGGCCAGGATCCAATCCAGACCGCGGTGGACCCACATTAAACCGCTTGACATTTAAAGGTAATCAAAGATGGTGGATAATGAAAATGTCTTAAAAAGGCCGTTTACCATTTGACATTTAAAAAAAAAAGTTCCTGTCTTGTGTGAGCATGCATTCCCACATAAGCTCACGGGGGAAAGCATGCTCAAAGATGGTCACATGAGAGAGGAAACACCCACTTACACAGACAGAAACCGTGTCAATTTTTTTTCAATGCAAAACTAACCAACTAACCAACAGCTGGCTCTGGTCTACTTATCCCCTCGCTCGCTCCATCCGCCCGACCAGAAAACATGATCCTGTGAGATGTCTTGCTTTCTTTACCGTCTCTGAGGTCATTTCTGATTGAGCCGACATCAGCAGCGTTTACCTTGAATGTGATCTATTTGAACCCAGCAACATTGCTTTTAAAAGCTGCATTGTTGACTAGAGCACTCGGATTGAATCTCGGGCCTAAAAGTGAGTGAACAAGTGCAAATGGAAGAGAGAAACTAGCGTATCTGGAATGTGGGAGGCCATACGCTGCTAGCTGCTGGAGGAGAGCACTGGCTCCTCCAGCAGGAATAAGACAAAGCTGATCACAGATACTGATCCTAGGTCCGTTTTGTGTTTTCTCCCTAATGGTTAAAAATGGGAAGGATTTGGGAAGGCTATGCTGATCCTAGATCAGTTTCTAGCTGCCGTGGCCCTTAGCTGTTAGCTACCGGAGGAGAGTACCAGGTCTGGCTCCTTAGCCCCCTCCTGTCCACTGCTGCTTAGCCCACAGCCCCCCGTCAGCTCTGGGAAGAGGCTGGCCCCGGTTTGGGGGTCGGGGGAGTCTGGAGAGGGGCTCATACCCGGTTTCTTAGGAACGGGGGGCGGGTAGCACCTCTCGGACCGAGGGGTGAGGGGCGAGCGTATACCTGGGGACAGGGGTCCTCCAGGCGAGGTTTTCCCCCCAGGAGGGGAGGCTGCCAGGCTCCGATAGTCAGTCCCAAATGGAGAGCTGTTCAGTGGGGGGAGCTTGGCCCCTGCCTGCTGGCTGGTGAAACGGGACAGGACCTGGGTGACGGTGTTTCGGGCTAGCTGCTTGGCCGTGCTGTTCTCTGAGGGTGGAGGGATGGGGGTGGTGGTAGGGGACAGGTCCCGGGGGGAGAGGGGAGCCGTGCTACCCTGCTGGAGCTGCTCCTGCTCAGCCTGAACCTGGAACTTATGCCTGGCAGCATGGAAGCGCTGGTTGACTCCAGCCTGGTAGGAGGACGTGTGGAAGCCACCGGGGCTGACCAGACGCTTAGCCAGCGTGGGGGAGGAGATGGGGGAGGAGGAGAGGGAGGAAGACGCCGTGCTGGAGGGGGAGAGGTTGGGGTGAGGGTGGCAGTGGGAGTGAGGAGGGTGAGGGTGGAGAGGGGAGAGAAGACTTGCTCCAGACTCGCTCTCTACCCCACCGTTCTCCACAGCCCCGCCCTCCTGAGGGGGTCAGTGTCCCGCGGAGGGTTAGGGTGATGCCCGTTGACCTTTGAGACAGGGGTCACTTTAGGGTCGACGCTTGCCTTCCCATCAGGCTCTGTCTGGCTCGAGGTGGACGCCGCCACTGACACTGCCGCTGACGCTATCTTTGAAGGAGACTGTTTCACCTCCTTCACCTCCTTCACCTCCTTCACCTCAGTCTCCTGCACCTTCCTAACCATTCCTTCCTCTCCTGCTGCCTCCAACCTCCTCCTCAGCTCCTCCACTTCTCTCTCTAGCCCCTTGCTCCTCTCCTCTTCTTGTCTGATCCTGGCTCTTAACTGTTCCCTCTCTGTGTCAAACTCAGCCAGCTGGCTCTCTGCTCTGGCCTCAAGCTGCGCTGCTCTGCCCTTCTCCGCTTCCAGGGCCCCCCTCAGGCTCTCTGAAGTACAGCTCTCCTCCTGGAGTTGCAGGTGGAGCTGGCTGACTCTCTGGGCCTCCTCCAGGGCCTGGCTGGTGGTTCTCTGGAGCTCCAGGGTTAGGTCCGAGGACAACTGCTGCTGCTGGGACAGAGTTTCCTCTGCCAGGCCTACTGCCCTCTCCTGCTCCCTCTGCAGCCTACGCACTGCTGCACGCTCCACCTCCAACTAGAAACACACAGAGAGATAGAGATTGAGATTTCAACTTTCAACTTCCCTTAGCACATTTTTTTGAATTCCCAGATAGGAAAGGAATTGCTGCATGCATACCTGTAGGTGCATTTCCTATTCGCACGGACTTTGATAACTTCTTTATTTGTGTACAAATGTGCTTGCTACGACTGTGATATGTCGTTGTCTCACCTAGCTACAGCTATAGCACTAACTGGACGTCGCTCTGGATAACAGTGTCTACTAAATGAGTGTTTTCCAACCCTGGTTCTCCAGTACCCCCAACAGTACACAGTTTCATTGTACCCCTGGACAAACACACTTTACTCAACTCATTGAGAGCTTGATGATTAGTTGACAAGTTGAACCAGGTGTGCTTGTCCAGGGTTATAATAGAAATGTGTCCTGTTGTGGGTACTGGAGGACCACGGTTGGAACACACTGTGCTAAATGACTAAAATGTAAGGCACACGAGTGAAATATTTGAGCAGTTTTCTCGTCTGACCACATGGAGGTGTCAGAGTCTAGGAGAGTGGAGATATTTACCTGCACCCCCGAATACTGCAGAGTGAGATACACACGCAGGACAGTCGTGCCCAAAGGTTTTGAGAATGACATAAATATTAATTTCCACAAAGTTTGCTGCTTCAGTGTCTTTAGATATTTTTGTCAGATGTTACTATGGAATACTGAAGTATAATTACAAGCATTTCATAAGTGTCAAAGGCTTTTATTGACAATTACATGAAGTTGATGCAAAGAGTCAATATGTGCAGTGTTGACCCTTCTTTTTCAAGACCTCTGCAATCCGCCCTGGCATGCTGTCAATTAATTTCTGGGCCACATCCTGACTGATGGCAGCCCATTCTTGCATAATCAATGCTTAGAGTGAGTTTGTCAGAATTTGTGGGTTTTTGTTTGTCCACCTGCCTCTTGAGGATTGACCACAAGTTCTCAATGGGATTAAGGTCTGGGGAGTTTCCTGGCCAAGGACCCAAAATATCAATGTTTTGTTCCCCGAGCCACTTAGTTATCACTTTTCCTTATGGCAAGGTGCTCCATCATACTGGAAAAGGCATTGTTCATCACCAAACTGTTCCTGGATGGTTGGGAGAAGTTTCTCTCAGAGGATGTGTTGGTACCATTCTATATTCATGGCTGTGTTCTTAGGCTCACCTTGTCTTCTCTGGACAAGCTTTTTTCCGGATGCCCCAAACAATCAGAAAATGACTTTACCCCTGTCCTCAGCAGTCCAATCCCTGTACCCTTTGCAGAATAGCAGTGTGTCCCTGATGTTTTTCCTGGAGGGAAGTGACTTCTTTGCTGCCCTTCTTGACACCAGGCCATCCTCCAAAAGACTTTGCCTCACTCTGCGTGTATATGCACTCACACCTGCCTGCTGCCATTCCTGAGCAAGCTCTGTACTGGTGGTGCCCAGATCCTGCAGCTGAATCAACTTTAGGAGACAGTCCTGGTGCTTGCTGGATTTTCTTGGGCGCCCTGAAGCCTTCTTCACAACAATTGAACCGCTCTCCTTGAAGTTCTTGATGATCCGATAAATGGTTGATTTAGGTGCAAAATTAATATTTGTGTCATTCTCAAAACTTTTGGCCACAACTGTACTCCTGCATCATTATATTCAAGATTAAATATTTTACGTTATATTTCTGTATTTTTCTACTGAAAAAGGGGTAAGGGTAAGCTTTAAAAGAAAACGCAAAATTGATCATCCAACTGTTCTGAAAGTGCCAAGTGCTGTTCAAGTGATGTTCATATCAGAATCAATCATTAGAGTGTAATATGTAAAAGTCCATGAAAAAACATGTTGGGAACATTGCTGGATGCTACAGAGGCAGGAAAACACACACACACACACACACACACACACACACACACACACACACACACACACACACACACACACACACACACACACACACACACACACACACACACACACACACAGCCTTACATAAATAGAGGCTTCCTGAGGGGTCCCTCTGTGTGTGTGTGCTGACCTTGATTGGTCAGGGACAGTCATTATCTCAGGCTTTCCTGGCCCCAGGCTGCCGGTCAGCTGAACAATAGCCTCTTCCTCCTTGTTTCCTATGGAGCCGCCCAGCCTGTGTGTGTGTGTGTGTGTGTGACGGCCTAGACCCCTCAACCCCACTGAGATACACAATAGATCCCCAGTCAGAGAGAACTGATGCTACTCACAGGGACTTAAATCAGCTAGTAGTGTGGGGGCCATGGGGAACACAGAGAAGGAAGAGGAGGGAGAGAGGTGGGAGGAGAGTGTGTTCACAGATGTTTAACAGTCCCTCTTCTTATTCTGATTTTGTCTTAGACACACACACACACACACACACACACACACACACACACACACACACACACACACACACACACACACACCTGCTGCAGTAGTTTCTCCCTCTCCTTCTCCAGCATGACGGTGACATCCTCATCCTGCGCCGACTCCAGTGCGTGTCGGTGCTTCTCCTCCTCCAGATCTGCAATCACCTGCCAATCAAACAGAGGAGGACCAATCAGATGACAGATCACAAAAATAACACAGTGGGCGGATTCAATTATGCTACGTCACTTTGTTTTGAGACGACTTCGCCTTGGTCTTTGAACGGGGTATCTGGCCCACACCCGTGGGGCAGCCTGGTTCCAAAACCAATGCAATTAACTTTCACCCAGTGCAAAACATTATTAATATCAACTTTCACCCAGTGCAAAACACCATTAATATCAACTTTCACCCAGTGCAAAACACCATTAAATATCAACTTTCACTCAGTGCAAAACACCATTAATCAAACCTCCTCAATACTTTCAAAGGCTTTGCCATCAATGTAAACACTTTCTTTCTTTCTTTCTCTCTCTCTGTCTCTCTCTCTCTCTCTTGCTCTCTCTCAATTCAATTCAAATGGTCTCTCTCTCTCTCTCTCTCTCTCTCTCTCACCCCCCTCAGGGCACCACTAGAGAGGCTGTATCTGAGGTGTGGCTACAGTATGCCTGTCCTGGTCCGGTGTGTTGGAAACCTGGAAAAGAACAGGCCCATTGTGTCAGCCTGAGTGCTCCAGCACCCACAGCACCCAACCACAGCTGGGAACAAAGACTGGGGCTGGGCCGCATTATCCACACACACACACACACACACACACACACACACACACACACACACACACACACACACTGGTCTGGGAGGAAGGGGTGTGTGTAAGGACGCCTTTACCCTCCTGTGTCTGCTCTCTGCGGCTGCCAGCTGTCCCATCATCCTCTCCTGCATCCTTTTGCAGTGGGCCATGACCAGCTTCAGCACAGCCAGAGGGTTGGGCCCCACCACGCTGCCCTGGGGGTCTGAAGGGGACCAGTCATCCATGGTATGGCTATCCCGCTGCAGGGCCAGGAAGGGGTCACTGAGGTCATACTGGCCATAGCGCTCCTGGACGAACGAGTCCCTGTGCTGGGCCTGGAACACACACGCACACGCACACACACACACGCACACACACACACACACACACACACGCACACATACACACACGCACACACACACACACACACGATGAGACAGTCAGTATAGAGCAGCATATCAATTCACGGTGGACTGGACATGTTTCATAAGGTATGTATGCATGCAGTCTGGTTAGCATTGAGGTAGACCTTTCTTTACTCTGAGCAGACAGTCAGGCCCAGTGCTCTATTCCTAGCAGAGCCAGGTGGCTCAGGGCTGTGCTAGAATTAGTGGAGGCTTTAGGCTTTAGGGGCGGCAGGTAGCCTAGTGGTTAGAGTGTTGGGCCAGTAACCAAAAGGTTGCTCGATCAAATCCCCGAGCTGACAAGGTACAAATCTGTTGTTCTCCCCCTGAACACGGCAGTTAACCCACTGTTCCTCGGCCGTCATTGTAAATATGAATTTGTTCTTAACTGACTTGCCTAGTTAAATAAATAGTAGATTGAGCAGGGTCTAGCCTAGCCAAGGGCTATGGGGCCTTCTAATGTTTCGAGCTCTGGGCTAAAGAGGACAGAAAGTTAAAGTGTGAAAAACTGACTCAGCTACATTATGAAGTTCTCCACCCCTTTGTGTGTGTCATTTGTGCATGTCTGAACAGGAAACACAGTGTGGAAAGGAGATAGCATGGTCCCCACCATTACTACTGCCAAGAATAACACACACGGCACCACTGTGATTTCACACACACACACACACACACACACACACACACACACACACACACACGTTAAACAACTCGGACACACTGCTACATACAACACTCACTTAATGCTGGATATACACAGACACATATAGTAACAGGCCTGTCCCACAACACAACAATAACTCAACCATTGTTCTTTGAGTGTGGGCATTAACAGATGGCCCCCCTCCCACCCCAACACAAAAGGGGTGAGGCCGTCCATACACCCCCGCAAGGGGCAGATGTTAACCCCTCCCAGGGGAAAGACGGGGTGAGTGACAGGGCGAGAGAGTACTGTTACACACACGCACACGCACGCACACACACACACGCACACACACACACACAGTGCTGAACCAGCTGAAGTCTGTGAATGTGTGTTTGCTGTAAGACTTCTCAATCCCAAACACACAACAGTAAAAATTTGTGATGGGGGGAAAAATGTATACAGCTACATCGCAATATTATTTTAGTACGATATTAAATCGATATTTGATTCCAAGTATCCATTAGAAAAAATGAAAAGTGCTAGTTGGTTGCACCAAAACACCTGTATCTTTTCCTTATAGATTGTTCTCCATCTTTAAAATGGTGAGCCAATATGATTTCATCATTTTTATTTCTCCGGCTCTCGTCTCCCTGCAGAAGACATATGGTGAGCAATACGTTTGTAACAGATTACAATATCTAATTGCAGTACATATAGGATTGGAGAATCGTGAAAATTGCAATTCATATTGTATCGGCACCTAAGTATTGTGCTAATATCGTATTGTGAGGTCCCAGGCAATTCCCAGCCCTAGTAAAAATGGGACCATATGATTGGCTATTCCACTTGAAATGTTCTCTTTGAGTTAGGGTTGCAAAATTGCGGTAACTTTTCCAAAATTTCCAGATTTTCCAGAAATCCTGGTTGAAGGATTCCGGATGTCCTGCTTATTCCCTCTGGTTTCAAGGAATCTTCCAACCAGGATTTCTGGAAAACCTGGGAATTTTGGGAACGTTACGAGCTGATCCCAAACCTGTGCTTTGTCTACAGCCTTCTGCCCTGCGGACTGGAGAGAGTGATATCAGACAGAGAGAGAGATGGAAGTGGCAGAGATGTAACAACACACACTGAGAACTACACATGCCGCCAAGGCCACTCTAGCTACCATTCCACTTCTCAACACACACTGAGAATTACACATGCCGCCAAGGCCACTCTAGCTACCATTCCACTTCTCAACACACACTGAGAATTACACATGCCGCCAAGGCCACTCTAGCTACCATTCCACTTCTCAACACACACTGAGAATTACACATGCTGCCAGGGCCACTCTAGCTACCATTCCACTTCTCAACACACACTGAGAATTACACATGCTGCCAGGGCCACTCTAGCTACCATTCCACTTCTCAACACACACTGAGAATTACACATGCTGCCAGGGCCACTCTAGCTACCATTCCACTTCTCAACACACACTGAGAACTACACATGCCGCCAGGGCCACTCTAGCTACCATTCCACTTCTCAACACACACTGAGAACTACACATGCCGCCAGGGCCACTCTAGCTACCATTCCACTTCTCAACACACACTGAGAACTACACATGCCACCAGGGCCACTCTAGCTACCATTACACTTCTCAACACACACTGAGAATTACACATGCCACCAGGGCCACTCTAGCTACCATTCCACTTCTCAACACACACTGAGAATTACACATGCCGCCAAGGCCACTCTAGCTACCATTCCACTTCTCAACACACACTGAGAATTACACATGCCGCCAAGGCCACTCTAGCTACCATTCCACTTCTCAACACACACTGAGAATTACACATGCCGCCAGGGCCACTCTAGCTACCATTCCACTTCTCAACACACACTGAGAATTACACATGCCGCCAGGGCCACTCTAGCTACCATTCCACTTCTCAACACACACTGAGAATTACACATGCCGCCAAGGCCACTCTAGCTACCATTCCACTTCTCAACACACACTGAGAATTACACATGCCGCCAAGGCCACTCTAGCTACCATTCCACTTCTCAACACACACTGAGAATTACACATGCCACCAGGGCCACTCTAGCTACCATTCCACTTCTCAACACACACTGAGAATTACACATGCCGCCAGGGCCACTCTAGCTACCATTCCACTTCTCAACACACACTGAGAATTACACATGCCGCCCGGGCCACTCTAGCTACCATTCCACTTCTCAACACACACTGAGAATTACACATGCCGCCAGGGCCACTCTAGCTACCATTCCACTTCTCAACACACACTGAGAATTACACATGCCACCAGGGCCACTCTAGCTACCATTCCACTTCTCAACACACACTGAGAATTACACATGCTGCCAGGGCCACTCTAGCTACCATTCCACTTCTCAACACACACATGCACGCACACACCTCACTCCTGCCCCTGCCCACCCACGCATGGCAGTGCATTCCTCTCCTGGTACATCACTGTTCCACAGTGATCTCTCTCTCTCTCTCTCTCTCTAATTCAAAGGGGCTTTATTGGCATGGGAAACATATGTTTACGTTGCCAATGTAATGGCTGTATCACATCCGGCCATGATTGGGAGTCCCATAGGGCAGCGCACAATTGGCCCAGTGTCATCCGGGATTGGCCAGGGGTAGGCCGTTATTGTAAATAATAATTTGTTCTTAACTGACTTGACTTGTTAAATAAAGGTTAAATTAAATTTAAAAAATGTAAAAAGCTAATGAAATAAACAAGTGAGAAGAAACAAATGAACTGTAGACATTGCACTCAAAAAGGTTTCAGAAAGATAAAGACATGTCAATTGTTAAATATGGCGGGTATTTACAATGTTATTTGTTCTTCACTGGTTGCCCTTTTCTCATAGCAACGGTTCACAAATCTTGCTGCCCGGATGGCACATTGTGATATTTCGCCCAACAGATATGGGAGTTTATCAATGTTGGAGGTTTTCAAATTATTTGTGGTCTGTGTAATCTGTGGGAAATATGTGTCTCTAATGTGGTCAAACAATTGGCAGGAGGTCAGGAAGGTCAGCTCAGTTTCCATCTCATTTTGTGGACAGTTTGCACATAGCCTGTCTTCTCTCTCTGCCTACGGCAGCCTTTCTCAATAGCAAGGCTATGCTCACTGAGTCTGTACAGTCTGTCAAAGCTTTTCTTAATTTTAGGTCAGTCACAGTGGTCAGGTATTCTGCCACTGTGTACTCTATGTTTAGGGACAGATAGCATTCTAATTTGCTCTGTTTTTTGGTTGATTCTTTCCAGTGTGACAAATAGTTATCTTTTTGCTTTTTCAGAATTTGGTTGGGTCTAATTGTGTTGCTGTCCTGGGTCTCTGTGGGGTCTGTTGGTGTTTGTGAACAGAGTACCAGAACCAGCTGGCTTAGGGGACTCTTCTCCAGGTTCATCTCTCTGTAGGTGATGGCTTTGTTATGGAGGGTTTGGGAATTGCTTCCTTTTAGGTAGTTGCAGAATGTAATAGCTCTTTTCTTGAGCAGGTTGAGAGCTTCAAGTTCCTTGGTGTCCACATCAACAACAAACTAAAATGGTCCAAACACACCAAGACAGTCGTGAAGAGGGCAAGACAAAACATATTCCCCCCCAGGAGACTGAAAAGACTTGGCATGGGTCCTCAGATCCTCAAAATGTTCTACAGCTGCACCATCGAGAGCATCCTGACTGATTACATCACTGCCGGCAACTGCTCGGCCTCCGACCGCAAGGCACTACAGAGGGTAGTGCGTACGGCCCAGTACATCACTGGGGCTAAGCTGCCTGCCATCCAGGACCTCTACACCAGGCGGTGTCAGAGGAAGGCCCTAACAATTGTCAAAGACTGTTCTCTCTGCTACCAAATGGCAAGCGGTACCGGAGCGCCAAGTCTAGGACCAAAAGGCTTCTCAACAGCTTTTACCCCCATATCATAAGACTCCTGTTTTTTAATCAAATGGCTACCCGGACTATTTGCATAGTCCCCCCCAACCCCTCTCACTTTAACTATACCTACAGTTACATATGACCTCAATTGGCCCGACTAACCGGTGCCCCCGCACATTGACTCTTTCCCGGTACCACCTGTATATAGCCTCCACATTGACTCTGTACCAGTACCACCTGTATATAGGCTCTACATTGACTCTGTACCAGTACCACCTGTATATAGCCTCCACATTGACTATGTACCAGTACCACCTGTATATAGCCTCCACATTGACTCTGTACCAGTACCACCTGTATATAGCCTCCACATTGACTCCGTACTGGTACCACCTGTATATAGGCTCTACATTGACTCTGTACCAGTACCACCTGTATATAGCCTCCACATTGACTCTGTACCAGTACCACCTGTATATAGCCTCCACATTGACTCTGTACCAGTACCACCTGTATATAGCCTCCACATTGACTCCGTACTGGTACCACCTGCATATAGCCTCCACATTGACTCCGTACTGGTACCACCTGTATATAGCCTCCACATTGACTCTGTACCAGTACCACCTGTATATAGCCTCCACATTGACTCCGTACTGGTACCACCTGCATATAGCCTCCACATTGACTCCGTACTGGTACCACCTGTATATAGCCTCCACATTGACTCTGTACCAGTACCACCTGTATATAGCCTCCACATTGACTCTGTACCAGTACCACCTGTATATAGGCTCCACATTGACTCTGTACCAGTACCACCTGTATATAGCCTCCACATTGACTCCGTACTGGTACCACCTGCATATAGCCTCCACATTGACTCCGTACTGGTACCACCTGTATATAGCCTCCACATTGACTCTGTACCAGTACCACCTGTATATAGCCTCCACATTGACTCTGTACCAGTACCACCTGTATATAGGCTCCACATTGACTCTGTACCAGTACCACCTGTATATAGCCTCCACATTGACTATGTACCAGTACCACCTGTATATAGCCTCCACATTGACTCTGTACCAGTACCACCTGTATATAGGCTCGCAACTGTTATTTTCACTGTCATTTTACAATTTTTTTGTATTTATTTCTTTACTTATCTATTGTTACCTAATACCTATTTTATACTTAAAAATTGCACTGGTGGTTACCTGTTGTATGCGGTGCACGTGACAAGAGTGTGCAAAGCTGTCATCAAGGTAATGTGTGGCTATATGAATCTTAAATATAAAACACATTTCAATTTGTTTAACACTTTTTTGGTTACTACATGATTCCATATGTGCTATTTCATAGTTTAGATGTCTTCACTATTATTCTACAATCTAGAAAATAGTAAAAATAAAGAAAAACCTTTGAATGAGTAGGTGTTCTAAACCTTTTGACCGGTAATGTGTTATTGCTGAATTCTGCTTGCAGTCTTTCAATAATGTGTTTGTCTCATTTTGTGAATTCTTGGTTAGTTAGTGGACCCCAGACCTCACAACCATAGAGGGAAATGGGTTCTAGAACTGATTGAAGCATTTTTAGCCAGATTCTGGGATGTCGAGTTTTATGTTATTTTTGATTCTTGTCCAGTTCTGGCATTTAGGTTGCCACAGACTAGTATATGTCCCTGGGTTTGGAAATGGTTGATCTCCCCCTCTAGGATGGAGAAGCTGACGTCATTAAAGTATAGAGTTTCTATTGGGGGATATAGGTAGGACACAGGAGGACATTTTACTTTGTTGAGATAATGTCCCTATTAATTTCTAACCACATGTAAAATGCTCCTATTTTAATTAATTTTGGACTCATCTATACCAAATTAGAATATCCGCTGAGTCCCTACCCTGTCTTACTGCTGGGACTAGTAGCTCTCTGTAACAAAGAGGGCCACAAGTGGGTCCATCTCTCTCTCTCTCTCTCTCTCTCTCTCTCTCTCTCTCTCCCCCCCCTCAGGGCACCACTAGAGAGGCTGTATCTGAGGCCTCTTCCCTTACTGCATAAACAAAGAATGTGACCCTTTCAGCACGAGATTACAGGACGCACACAAAGACACTGTCTCAATACCTCAATCCCCTCTTATTGTGTGTGTGTGTGCGCTAAGGGGTTTAGGCTACTTTGTCTTGCTGAAGAGAAAACAGAGTTCCTGAGTAATGTTTAGCCAGGGCTGAATCTGATGTGTGTATATATTGGTGTGTGTGTGTGTGTGTAAGTAAGTGTGTGTGTGTATATATGTGTGTATGCGTGTGTGTGTGTGTATATATGTATGTATGTGTGTGTATGTGTGTGTATATGTATGTATGTATGTGTGTGTGTGTGTGTGTGTGTGTGTGTGTGTGTGTGTGTGTGTGTGTGTGTGTGTGTGTGTGTGTGTGTGTGTGTGTGTGTGTAAGTGTGTGTGTGTATATGTATGTATGTGTGTGTATGTGTGTGTGTGAGGGTCTAGCCTTGGGCATGGTGCTGTGTGTGTGGGAACAAAGAGGAGGGATAGTAGAAAGGCTGGGTTCCCACAGACTCTGAGGGTTGATTAGCAGAGTAATGACAGGCCATGCAGCCCTCTATGAAAGGGCACAGTTTGCTATTACCCTACAAGGCTCAACCCATAGATATGGAACACCACAGTCGTCAGTTCTCATCAGGCGGAGTGGAGCAGAATAGTTAGAGGGTGGTTAAGATATAATTGTTATCTTGTCTATGGCTCAACCATCCACTTACTACTCTTCTCTACTCTGCCCTTCCTAATGACAACCATGAGTCTGTCCCCAATGGTTTACACCTAGTAAATCCCCTCAGTAAATCAGTTGAGCCCTGAGACATAACAACACATCCTCCATGCTGTCAGGAGCCGCGGAATCCAGTTTCTTCATAATGACTGTCACCCAATTGGCTCAGCAGCTGGCATGGGTACCATTACGGCTCTGCACAGGCAGTACAGTCTCCTGTTACAGGAATACAGTCTATATTCTCCTCTGTCCCTCTCAGAGAATGGCTACTAACTGAGAGGGCATTGTGCATGTGTGTGTGTGTGAGTGTCTGTACACACATGCCTGTGTGCCTGTACGTGAGGTTTCTGTGGTAACGTCTCCAGTATGGAACCTCAAGGAGGAGTGGCCGATCCACTGGCTTTGCAGGGGGTTCTGGGAAAAGCGAGCAGCCCTCGTGAAATAATCTGCTTTTGGGCGGAACACAAAGACACTCAAAGCCCCAGGACCAGGCATATTAAATAGGAAAGCCTCCTCATAGAGCTAACCCTCAGCCAAGATATCTAGGAGATCCACAGAAATTCCCAAATGTCTGTAGAGATGATAGTAGGTGGCAAACTATTGCTGTAACAGGTGAAAAGGTTGAGAGACATTAGAGTGACAATGAGAGAGAGAGAAAGAGAGGGGAGGGAAGAGAGAGGGAGAGAGAGAAAGATAACAGAGAGCAGTTACTATACAGGAGAGAATCATCCCCCTCACCAGTTACTATACAGGAGAGAATCATCCCCCTCACCAGTTACTATACAGGAGAGAATCATCCCCCTCACCAGTTACTATACAGGAGAGAATCATCCCCCTCACCAGTTACTATACAGGAGAGAATCATCCTCCTCACCAGTTACTATACAGGAGAGAATCATCCCCCTCACCAGTTACTATACAGGAGAGAATCATCCCCCTCACCAGTTACTATACAGGAGAGAATCATCCCCCTCACCAGTTACTATACAGGAGAGAATCATCCCCCTCACCAGTTACTATACAGGAGAGAATCATCCCCCTCACCAGTTACTATACAGGAGAGAATCATCCCCCTCACCAGTTACTATACAGGAGAGAATCATCCTCCTCACCAGTTACTATACAGGAGAGAATCATCCCCCTCACCAGTTACTATACAGGAGAGAATCATACCCTCACCAGTTACTATACAGGAGATAATCATCCCCCTCACCAGTTACTATACAGGAGATAATCATCCCCCTCACCAGTTACTATACAGGAGAGAATCATCCCCCTCACCAGTTACTATACAGGAGAGAATCATCCCCCTCACCAGTTACTATACAGGAGAGAATCATCCCCCTCACCAGTTACTATACAGGAGAGAAACATCCCCCTCACCAGTTACTATACAGGAGAGAATCATCCCCCTCACCAGTTACTATACAGGAGAGAATCATCCCCCTCACCAGTTACTATACAGGAGAGAAACATACCCCTCACCAGTTACTATACAGGAGAGAATCATCCTCCTCACCAGTTACTATACAGGAGAGAATCATCCCCCTCACCAGTTACTATACAGGAGAGAATCATCCCCCTCACCAGTTACTATACAGGAGAGAATCATCCTCCTCACCAGTTACTATACAGGAGAGAATCATCCCCCTCACCAGTTACTATACAGGAGAGAATCATCCCCCTCACCAGTTACTATACAGGAGAGAATCATCCCCCTCACCAGTTACTATACAGGAGAGAATCATCCCCCTCACCAGTTACTATACAGGAGAGAAACATCCCCCTCACCAGTTACTATACAGGAGATAATCATCCCCCTCACCAGTTACTATACAGGAGAGAATCATCCCCCTCACCAGTTACTATACAGGAGAGAAACATCCCCCTCACCAGTTACTATACAGGAGAGAATCATCCCCCTCACCAGTTACTATACAGGAGAGAATCATCCCCCTCACCAGTTACTATACAGGAGAGAATCATCCCCCTCACCAGTTACTATACAGGAGAGAATCATCCCCCTCACCAGTTACTATACAGGAGAGAATCATCCCCCTCACCAGTTACTATACAGGAGAGAATCATCCCCCTCACCAGTTACTATACAGGAGAGAATCATCCCCCTCACCAGTTACTATACAGGAGAGAATCATCCCCCTCACCAGTTACTATACAGGAGAGAATCATCCCCCTCACCAGTTACTATACAGGAGAGAATCATCCCCCTCACCAGTTACTATACAGGAGAGAAACATCCCCCTCACCAGTTACTATACAGGAGAGAATCATCCCCCTCACCAGTTACTATACAGGAGAGAATCATCCCCCTCACCAGTTACTATACAGGAGAGAAACATCCCCCTCACCAGTTACTATACAGGAGAGAATCATCCCCCTCACCAGTTACTATACAGGAGAGAATCATCCCCCTCACCAGTTACTATACAGGAGAGAATCATCCCCCTCACCAGTTACTATACAGGAGAGAAACATCCCCTCACCAGTTACTATACAGGAGAGAAACATCCCCTCACCAGTTACTATACAGGAGAGAATCATCCCCCTCACCAGTTACTATACAGGAGATAATCATCCCCCTCACCAGTTACTCTGCATTAGATTCACATCCCCTCTACTTGCTGAGGCCAAGCATGCCCGATTTCACTAACTCCAGGCAGTGTAGACTTCCAGTCACATTCACTGGCAGACATAGATCCCCAGTCCCCTGCTAGTCTAGGCAGGCATCTCCCCTCTCTTCCACCCCTTCAGTCCCTCTGTCTCTGAGTCAGACAGCCTGCCTTGAACAGTCCTGTTCCCTGGTTTGATCAGTTGTGGCCTAGTTCTGTGACTGAGGAGAAAAGAGTAGGACGTCGCATTAATCTCTGCGTCTTTAAACCAACCTTAGCCAGCGCTGCCTGCATCCCTACTATTGATGACATCATCAGCACCCCCCTGTCCCGCCCAACTAATCTTGGTCATTTCATGTCAACCCTCACAGAATTCCATTCTTGCACGGTGCTGCCAGCTCTGATGCGGAATGCTACATGTTTTCCATACCTGAACTCAAGTCAAGTCATTAACACAGTCCTCTTCCCAACCTGTGACTGTTGCTAGGGAAACATCAGCAAAATACCATCAACTCCCAACACAGTCTATATACATGTCTATGTGGACACACTAATGCATGATGAATGTACTGGCCAGGATAGTATGGAATGTAAACTAATGAGAACTATTCTTCTGATTGAGCTGCAGGAGTACTCAGGTTCCATGTGGGCTACAGGGAAATGCAACCTGATCTCTAAAACACATTCAGCTTCCTCAGTGTGGAAAAGCTTCAGTTTCAGAACACAGTGGGGTTGGTGGTGTGTGTGTGTGTGTGTGTGTGTGTGTGTGTGTGTGTGTGTGTGTGTGTGTGTGTGTGTGTGTGTGTGTGTGTGTGTGTGTGTGTGTGTGTGTGTGTGTGTGTGTGTGTGTGTGTGTGTGTGTGTTTGGAAGTCACCTACACCATTCAGGGGACTTCCTCCTGAGATTTTGGGTTCAAGTGAAAACCGTGGAATCATTAAGAACACTACACCAACACAAAGCAAAGGACTGTCACAGCCAATGACAACACAGCAGCGGAATGTGACACAACAGCTAGACGTCCTTACACACCTACAGCATGGGCCGTGACAGGGGCTTTACAAACATGTGTCTTGCATTCAGAGCAGTGAGTGTACGTGTCTATGTGTGCTTGTTTGTGTGCTTGACTTTTTGTGTGTGTGTGTCTGTGAAATTCCTTTTGATAGAATTGTCCTCCACTGTTCACTCCCCCACACACATAGAGATAAGAGAATAGACAATAAACAAAGCTTTAGTTTATGGGGTTTCCACTGCAGCCAGACACTAATGTTTAACTATCACCATGTCTCCATCTCTAATACATTAATGTTTAACTATCACCATGTCTCCATCTCGAATACACTAATGTTTAACTAGCACCATGTCTCCATCTCTAATACACTAATGTTTAACTATCACCATGTCTCCATCTCTAATACACTAATGTTTAACTAGCACCATGTCTCCATCTCTAATACACTAATGTTTAACTAGCACCATGTCTCCATCTCTAATACACTAATGTTTAACTATCACCATGTCTCCATCTCTAATACACTAATGTTTAACTATCACCATGTCTCCATCTCTAATACACTAATGTTTAACTATCACCATGTCTCCATCTCTAATACACTAATGTTTAACTATCACCATGTCTCCATCTCTAATACACTAATGTTTAACTATCACCATGTCTCCATCTCTAATGCACTAATGTTTAACTATCACCATGTCTCCATCTCTAATACACTAATGTTTAACTAGCACCATGTCTCCATCTCTAATACACTAATGTTTAACTAGCACCATGTCTCCATCTCTAATACACTAATGTTTAACTATCACCATGTCTCCATCTCTAATACACTAATGTTTAACTATCACCATGTCTCCATCTCTAATACACTAATGTTTAACGATCACCATGTCTCCAGCACAGAGAGAGAGGAATGTGTAGACGGAAACTGTTCCCGTTTCACATGTTATGTTTACAACGCCGCCCAACAGGCCATAGTTAACTGTTAACCTCTCTGGATGCTCCCTTGTGAGTTGATAAGCCCCACCTAAAACTCAGAACACTGGCACATGCCTGCAGGGCTTAAAGCTGGACAGAATGGAGCC
The DNA here is from genome assembly GCF_036934945.1 of Oncorhynchus masou masou. Lineage (NCBI taxonomy): Eukaryota > Metazoa > Chordata > Actinopteri > Salmoniformes > Salmonidae > Oncorhynchus > Oncorhynchus masou. The sequence continues at coordinate 12,234,494 of NC_088244.1, read as the reverse complement.
TGCCAACCAGCCAGCCAACCAGCCAGCCAACCAGCCAGCCAACCAGCCAGCCAGCCAGCCAACCAGCCAGCCAGCCAGCCAGCCAGCCAGCCAGCTAACCAGCCAGCCAGCCAGCCAACCAGCCAACCAGCCAACCAACCCACCCGCCGCACACCCAAAAGCCCGCCCGCGCACGCACGCACACACACACACACGCACACACAGCCAGTCCCTCTAAGGTCTGATAAGGTAGTGATTGTTCTAATCTAAATCCGGCTGTTGTTTTGGCTCTGTGTGTCGTTTGTCCACCTCTTCAATCACTGGTTTATCTTAACAGTGTAAATATCCACCCACCCTGTCACCACCCTTAAGATATCACAGTACAATATTTATCTACACACCAAACACAATACCTACAGGCCTATTCAAAACAATATCATATTATATACACAATCTCTGGTCATGCAGGCAGTCTTCACTGTGCAGACCTGTTTCTGCTTGACCAGTGTCCCAACAGACAGGGCGAGAAACACATTAACCATTACACACACACATGCACAAACACACAAATACTTTCCCAAACCTGACCCAAATACCTGTCATACAATGCTACCACACCTGAATGCATGGCTTTGTGGTTATATATATATATATATACATATATATACGTGTGTGTGTGTGTGTGTGTGTGTGTGTGTGTGTGTGTGTGTGTGTGTGTGTGTGTGTGTGTGTGTGTGTGTGTGTGTGTGTGTGTGTGTGTGTGTGTGTGTACGTTTGTGCACATTTGTGCATATGTGTGTGACTGTGCACTCCTACATTGGCATTACAATAACATCAGGGACTTTGATGTCGTCTTAACAGATTCAGGTCAATGAGCTTTTACCCATCAGCCTTCAGGGTGTTGAATCAGTAGCTGGTGGATTCAACAAAGCAGCTCTCTTGGCCCTACTGTTCTATATTGTAACTAATGATTTACCTCTAGCATTAATAATGCCTGTGTGTCTATGTACGCTGATGATTCAACATTATACACATCAACTGGCACAGCTAGTGAAATCACTGCAACCCTAAACGAAGAGTTGCAGTCCGTTTTGGAACGGGAGGCTAGTAATAAACTAGAGTAGAGATTGATTGCATTAATTCTTACTTTAAAAAAATATATTATTGTGTTAGAAATTCCACATTGTCTGAATAATAAACGTACATATAGCTCTGACAGACATACTTACCCCACCAGACATGCCACCAGGGGTCTCTTCACAGTACTTAAATACAAAACGAATTCAAGGCAAAGCACAGAATTACAGTGTCCTTCGTAACCTTTTCAGCCCCCTTGACCTTTTCTACATTTTGTTATGATGCAGCCTTATTCTAAAATGGATTATAATTCAAAATAAATCCTCAGCAATCTACACACAATACCCCATCATGTGAAAACTGGCTTTCAGAAATGTTTGCAAATGTATTAAAAATAAAAAACAGAAATACCATATTTACATAAGTATTCAGACCCTTTGCTATGAGGCTTGAATTTGAGCTCAGGTGCATCCTGTTCCCATTGATCATCCTTAAGATGTTTATATAACTTGATTGAAGTCCACCTGTGGTAAATTGAATTGATTGGACATGATTTGGAAAGGCACGCAGTCTATATAAGATCCCACAGTTGATAGTGCATGTCAGAGCAAAAACCAAGCCATGAGGTGGAAGGAATTGCCTGTAGAGCTCAGAGACAGAATTGTGTCGAGGCACAGATCTGGGGAAGGGTACCAAAACATGTCAGCAGCATTGAAGGTCCCCAAGAACACAGTGGCCTCCATTCTTAAATTGAAGAAGTTAGGAACCACCAAGACTCTTCCTAGAGCTGGCCACCTGCCCAAATTGAGCAACCGGGGGAGAAGGGCCTTGGTCAGGGAGGTGACCAAGAACCCGATGGTCACTCTGACAGAACTCTAGAGTTCCTCTGTGGAGATGGGAGAATATTCCAGAAGGACAACAATTCTCTGCAGCACTCCACCAATCAGGCCTTTATGATAGAGTGGCCAGACGGAAGCCACTCCTCAGTAAAAGGCACATGACAGCCTGCTTGGAGTTTGCCAAAAGACACCTAAAGACTCTCAGACCATGAAAAACAAGATTCTCTGGTCTAATGAAACCAAGATTGAACTCTTTAGCCTGAATGCCAAGTCTCACGTCTGGAGGAAACCTGGCACCATCCCTACGGTGAAGCATGGTGGTGGCAGCATCATACTGTGGGGATGTTTGTCAGCGGCTTGGACTGGGAGACTAGTCGGGATCGAGGCAAAGATGAACATAGCAAAGTAAAGAGAGATCCTTGATGAAAACCTGCTCCAGAGCGCTCAGGACCTCAGACTGGGGCAAAGGTTCGTCTTCCAACAGGACAACGACCCTAAGCACACAGCCAAGAAAACACAGGAGTGGCTTCGGGACAAGTCTCTGAATGTCCTTGAGTGGCCCACCTAGAGCCCAGACTTGAAACGGATCAAACACTCCCCATTCAACCTGACAGAGCTTGAGAGGACCTGCAGAGAGGAATGGGAGAAACTCCCCAAATCCCGGTGAGCCAGGCTTGTAGCGTCAAACCCAAGAAGACTCAAGGCTGTAATCTTTGCCAAGGGTGCTTCAACAAAGTACTGAGTAAAGAGTCTGAATACTGTTGTAAATGTGGTATTTCAGTTTTTTATTTTTAACACATTTGCAAAAACTTCTAAAAACCGGTTTTTACTTTGTCATTATGGGGTATTGTGAGTAGATTGATAAGGAAAAATAAAAATGTAATTTAATCAATTTTAGAAGTCAAGGGGTCAGAATACTTTCTGAATGCTTTCCATTTAAAATTACTCAAGCAAACAGCCAAATTATCTTTCAAAAATCAATGAAACAACACCTGCCAACACAATGCCTCTCCCCTACCTGACCTAGTTAACTTAGTTAAGGCATATGCATATGTAGTAATATATGTGTGTAAGTCTGTAATGTGCATGTTCATGTTTTTAAATGTACGTCAATTGTAAAATATTTAGTCTGTAAAGTGTTTTTCGTTATATTTCGGACCCCAGTAAGACTAGCTGTCACCATTGGCGTCATCTAATGAGAATCCCAATAAAATATATATCTAAATCTTGTCGTCATGGAAGATGGATAAGGCTGTGGACATAGTGGATGCTCTTTTGCAAGAATGGGCAACGCTGGTACTGATGGCCACTAAGTGCACAGAAATTAATTCCAGCCCATCACTAACACACTCGATTCATCTGATAAACTTATCATGGTCATCAATTCAGCTGATCATCTTATCATGGTCATCAATTCAGCTGATCATCTTATCATGGTCATCAATTCTGCTGAACATCCTATCATGGTCATCAATGCAGCTGGACATCTTATCATGGTCATCAATTTAGCTGATCATCTTAGCATGGTCATCAATTCAGCTGGACATGGTCATCAATTCAGCTGATCAACTTAGCATGGTCATCAATTCAGCATATAAGTTTAGCATGTTCATCAATTCAGCTTATAAGTTTAGCATGGTCATCAATTCGGCTTATAAGCTTATCATGGTCATCAATTCAGCTGATTAACTTATTATGGTCATTGATTCAGCTGATCAACTTATCATGGTCATCAATTCAGCTGATCAACTTATCATGGTCATCAATTCAGCTGATCAACTTATCATGGTCATCAATTCAGCTGATCAACTTATCATGGTCATCAATTCAGCTGATCAACTTATCATGGTCATCAATTCAGCTGATTAACTTATCATGGTCATCAATTCAGCTTATAAGCTTATCATGGTCATCAATTCAGCTTATAAGCTTATCATGGTCATCAATTCAGCTTATAAGTTTAGCATGGTCATCAATTCGGCTTATAAGCTTATCATGGTCATCAATTCAGCTGATTAACTTATTATGGTCATTGATTCAGCTGATCAACTTATCATGGTCATCAATTCAGCTGATCAACTTATCATGGTCATCAATTCAGCTGATTAACTTATCATGGTCATTGATTCAGCTGATCAACTTATCATGGTCATCAATTCAGCTGATCAACTTATCATGGTCATCAATTCAGCTGATCAACTTATCATGGTCATCAATTCAGCTGATCAACTTATCATGGTCATCAATTCAGCTGAGTGATTAGGTCAATGCTATGTTAATGCCTGGTTGAAGCAGATTTCCCACCTGCTGTCTGTTTGAAGACACTCTCTATTAGGTCATAGTTTTGATGTTGTGTTATGAACTTCCTAATAAAACTGTCCATATTAGAAAAGAAACGTACAGCATGTACTCTTATCAGAACATTACAGACTGGTCTAGTTCTCATTGTTTACGAGGCCTGTGCAGAATGTCAGAGGGTAAAAATAGATGCTGTGTTTTAGGACTACAGGAAATGACATCAGCTAAGAAACAAAAGTGAACTTGGTGGGTGTGGAGGGTATGGTGGTTTGGAAACCACAACATTTAGAACAATACACAACCCGGTTTAATGGCCATAGCAGTGGTCCAGAACGACAAACAGTGGATCCTTCATCCTTCCAGTATGTGGCCTGCATGACTAAGCCCGCACTAACTACTGCACAGTCACCACACAGGGAGAGCAAGACAATGTGTCTCTCCCCACTGCAGCTGGATTCTAATCACTCTAGACCAGGGGTGTCAAACTTATTCCACGGAGGGCCTATTGTCTGCTGTTTTTTATGTCTTTTTATTAAGACCTAGACAACCAAGTGAGGGGAGTTCCTTACTAATCATCAATCAAGTACAGGGGAGGAGCACAAACACGCAGACACTGCCTTCAGTGGAATGAGTTTAACACGTGTTCTCTGATAAGTCCCTCCCCCCCCTCTCTCTATCTCTCTCTCTCTCCCTCTCTCTCTCTCCCCTCTCTCTCTCTCTCCCCCCTCTCTCTCTCTCTCCCTCTCTCCCCCCCCCTCTCTCTCTCTCCTCCCTCCCTCCCTCTCTCTCTCTCTCTCTCTTTCTCTCCCCCCTCTCTCTCTCTCCCTCTCTCTCTCCCTCCCTCTCTCTCTCTCTCCCTCTCCCCCTCTCTCTCTCCCCCCCCTCTCTCTCTCTCCCTCTCTCCCCCCCTCTCTCTCCCCCCCCCTCTCTCTCCCTCTCCCCCCCCCTCTCTCCCCCCCTCTCTCTCTCTCCCTCTCTCTCTCCCCATCTCTCAATTCAGTTCAATTCAAAGGGCTTTATTGGCATGAGAAACATTCTGTTTCACTTTCTGTTCTGATCACAATCACTGTCAAGGGCGTAGGAGCCGGGAAGTTTAAGTAAAAAGTGTATGAATGTGAATAAACCAAAGTTGTGAATAAACATATTGTGATTTTTTTTTTAAACAAATATTTTCATTGCGATTTGACATGCAATATGGGTGAACTGTTGGAAATAGAATGATTTATATTCAGATGCAAAGTGGAAAGCAGCATCATTCTTGTTTGTAACAATCTGTTGACTGCATTTTACCTAACAGAACAGTATGCAGACTTGAAGTGAATGGATCTGCGCTGTTTGAGTGACAGGGTGGGGATGAGGGAAGCATTCGCAAGAGGAGAAAAAAAACAGAGTGTAACTATAAAAGTGGATGTTATATGCAGCTGAGTGGCATTTCAAAATATTGCGATATGGATATTAGACATGTAAATGTTGCAATTTGTATCATTATTCGATTAATCTTGCAGCCCTATTTATCTGTGCAAGGTTTTATCTAACTAGCTAACGCTAGGTAGTTCTGGTTGTGTGAAAAACTGATAGTGAATGTTTTGAAGCCAACAATATTTGCTAGCTGCAGAATTACTTGCACAATCACTGTCTTAGTCTTCATCGTAGGGTCAGCAAGTTAACAACGCATGTGCAGCCAGTCAAGAAGAGAAAAAAAGAGGACATAAGGAGCGTAATGTACTGTCAGAAAGGTTTTTTGGCAACTGCCCACACACCAGCCCTTCAGTGCTTTCAACTTCGATGACTCATGAAGGTGTGTTCCATGCGTTAAGACGTTGTTTGGTGCTCTCATGATCATGGCAGGATAGTGACAGACATGAACAGACAGAGGGGCAGAGAGGAAGAGAGAGAGAGAGAGGCCACAAACCAACGGGTAAGATAGTGAGAAGTGCCTCTCCAAGCCCATAGAGTTCAAAGTCTGATGATCTGTCATAGTTTGAATCAATCTGAATGATCATATATGATCTCTGATGAAATGATAGCAACTTAAGCCTAGAGAGTGTGTTGCATGTGTTAACGTCTAGCAGGAGAGAGCCATGATGATATTTTATTTTTGATAATTGTGTAGAGAGGAGATTGATTAATTTCAGATTTACCTTTATAAAAAAGGACTAAAATAGTTTTGAACTGTGTATGTTGCTGGTTATTATTACATAACAATTACTAAAGTTGAAAATACGTTCAGCAGCAGTAGTAACAACATTGGCAAAGTAAGAAAAATACTATTAAAGTAATCATATAGAGAAAGAGTACAAAATGGTTGTTAAATTGAATATGTCCACATATTATTATATACATATAACAGTCCCACTGGTTTCAGTACAGTATAAATGACCATGGCTCTAAGACTGATTAGACTCTATCAGAGCAAGTGCACTTCTGTAAGGACTTCTTTATAGTCTTGTAAATTTGCCCATATGTAAGTTAAGAGTTGTCTGTATCCTTTTCTCAAGCATTTAAAACCTGTTATTTTTTTATTTACAAAAATAAATCTGGGGGCATGCTCCTGGACACCCCACCCCCCCTCGAAGCAAAATGTGTCCCCGCCCCCCAATGTCAGAGTCGCTCCTACGCCCCCGGTCACTGTCTCCACCTCTCTGTTAGTTCAGTCTGGTAGAAAGACAGTACATTCACTTAGGAGACACACCTTGACATAGACAATAGACAGGTGGAGATAAGATACAGGAGCAGGAATGTAGTTGTACCTGATACATTATATTCATAGGAAGGTCCCCTCTAGTGGTATTCACTCATAACAAATACCATTGGCTATTTCACAATCACCTGAAGATATATTGGATTCATTTTAGAATTAAATTAAAACAATATCACGTCACATGAAAGTCGTCTGTGTCATGAGGTTTGCGTGATGTCTTTGACCCCCTATCTGTGTTTGTTAGAGTAGGAGCATGTTGAGCTGATTTCTCTGGGCCATGAAAGAGTTAACAATAATACAGAGAGTGAATCGGGTTGTCCCCAGCAACGCACTGGCATCCCAAGAGCTCTTGAAAGAGAAAACATTCAACGGGGGTGAAGAACTAAGAGAAGGAGAGAAAGAGAGAGAGAAAGAAGGCGATAGGAGACCTGGCTCTCAAGAGAAGACAGGCTATGTTCCCACTGTCCACAAAATGAGGTGGAAAATGAGCTGCACTTCCTAACCTCCTGCCAAATGTATGACCATATTAGAGACACATATTTCCCTCAGATTACACAGACCCACAAAGAATTAGAAAACAAACCCAATTTTGATAAACTCCCATATCTACTGGGTGAAATACCACAGTGTGCAATTACAGCAGGGAGATTTGTGATCTGTTGCCACAAGAAAAGGGCAACCAGTGAAGAACAAACACCATTGTAAATACAACCCATATTTAGTTATTTTCCCTTTTTTACTTTAACTATTTGCACAACATTACAACCCTGTATATAGACATAATGTGACATTTGAAGTGTCTCTATTCCCTTGGAACAATTGTTAGTGTAATGTTTACTGTTAATTTTATTCTTTCACTTTTGTTTATTATCTATTTCACTTGCTTTGGCAATGTAAACATATGTTTCCCATGCCAATAAAGCCCCTTAAATTGAATTGAGAGAGAGAGACAGAGCAAAAGAGAGCGAGAGAGAGAGCGAGAAAGAGAAAAATAGAATAAGAGAGACAGAGAGAAAGAGTGATTGAGAGATATTGTACATTGCAAGGATGTATTTAGAGAGCCAGAGCCAGAGAGATATAGCCCCAGCCAAGTCAGACCACAGCCGGAGAGCAGGCCTAGTCACTCCACTCATGCCCAGACATGGAGCTGGACACTGGGCAGAGAAGCCTGGCATCTCCCTCTGGTATCTCAGACTCCCAGACACAGAGCAGCCATACACAGAGCAGACAGGCCTAACATGGTCAAGTCGATGGAAGGACCTTTAGTAGCAACAATGGCAAGGGGACATTGGGCTTACAACACTGGATGTCCACTTACTGTAAACACACAGAGCTCACACCGCCACAGGGAAGCTCTAAATGGAAGTGTGTGTGTGTGTGTGTGTGTGTGTGTGTGTGTGTGTGTGTGTGTGTGTGTGTGTGTGTGTGTGTGTGTGTGTGTGTGTGTGTGTGTGTGTGTGTGTGTGTGTGTATGCGCCACACACGCATGTGTGTGTTTATGTGTGTCTGGGTGGAAGGGGGTCTGTTGAGGGCAAGAGATCAGAGATCTGAAGAGACTCCCCGTGAGTATATCTGTATGACCAGGCCAAGACATGAAGAGAAGAGAGGGAGAGACAGAGACTGAGACAGAGAAAGAGGGCGTTTGAATGTGTTTTGGGATTAGGACTAACTCTGCACGGTCAGATCTGAACGACTGCCACTTCAGATCCATCTCAGTCTGGCATCGTCAGTCTCTCTCTCTCTCTCGCTCTCTCTCTCTCTCTCTCTCTCTCTCTCTTGCTGTCTCTCTCGCTTTCTCTCTCTCTGTCTCTGTCGCTCTCTCTCTGTCTCTCTCACTCTCGCTGTCTCTCTCTCTTTCTCTC
>NC_088244.1:12068238-12220738 GCF_036934945.1 Oncorhynchus masou masou | reverse complement strand
ACAAAGAATAAAGAGCAAAAACATATACATGATCAAATACAGATCTTAGAATCAACTATTAAAGACTACCAGAACCCACTGGATTCTCCAATGACATTGAATGAGTTACAGGACAAAATAAAAACCCTCCAATCCAAAAAGGCCTGTGGTGTTGAAGGTATCCTCAATGAAATGATCAAATATACAGAAAACAAATTCCAAATTCTCCTTAACATCATCCTTAGCTCTGGGTGAAATACCACAGTGTGACATCACAGCAGCGAGATTTGTGACCTGTTACCAAAAGAAAAGGGCATCCAGTGAAGAACAAACACCATTGTAAATACAACCCATATTTATGTTTATTTATTTTCCCATTTTCCCTTTATTTTCCCTTGTGTACTTTAACCATTTGTACATTGTTAAAACACTGTATATATATAATATGACATTTGTAATGTCTTTATTGTTTTGAAACTTCTGTATGTGTAATGTTTACTGTTAATTTTTATTGTTTATTTCACTTTTGTATATTATCTACCTCACTTGCTTTGGCAATGTTGACACATGTTTCCCATGCTAATAAAGCCCCTTGAATTGAATTGAGAGAGAGGTTTGGTTGTGTTCTCTTACTGTCCATTCAGACCCCGAGACCGGCTGTGTCTGTCTGTTGACATGGTCAGGAGGAGGAAGAGAAGACTACAGCTCAAAGAGATCTGACAGACAGGAGAGGCCCAGGTCTTCTGTTGGACCAGTGGGGGCCACAGCCAGCCAGGGACAACATACACACTCCCACTACCAGAATCAAAACTGACCAACAGTACAATCAGTGTCTCTCTCTCTCTCTCTCTCTCTTCAATTCAATTTCAATTTAAGGGCTTTATTGGCATGGGAAACATTAACAAAGCAAGCAAAATAGATAAACAAAGGTGAAATAAGAAGTTCTCACATAAGTTCCAAAAGAATCAAGACATTGCATATGTCATATTATGTCTATATACTCTTTCTTTCTCTCTCCCTTTGTGGTTTCTCCTCTTCCTTTAACTCAGCATGTCCCAGGCAGGTCTTCCTCTCTGTGATGTATCACAGACCACAGCCCTGGCTGCCATGGGAACTACGTGGACACAGACCACAGCCCTGGCTGCCATGGGAACTACGTGGACACAGACCACAGCCCTGGCTGCCATGGGAACTACGTGGACACAGACCACAGCCCTGGCTGCCATGGGAACTACGTGGACACAGACCACAGCCCTGGCTGCCATGGGAACTACGTGGACACAGACCACAGCCCTGGCTGCCATGGGAACTACGTGGATACAGACCACAGCCCTGGCTGCCATGGGAACTACGTGGACACAGACCACAGCCCTGGCTGCCATGGGAACTACGTGGATACAGACCACAGCCCTGGCTGCCATGGGAACTACGTGGACACAGACCACAGCCCTGGCTGCCATGGGAACTACGTGGACACAGACCACAGACAATTCCTGTCCTACGTCTATTGCTTTCCTCTCTCTCTCTCTCTCTCTCTCTCTCTCTCTCTCTCTCTCTCTGTGTGTCAGTCCCTCTCTGTCTGTCTCTCTCTGTCTCTTTCTCTTTCTGTGTATCTCTCTCTGTGTATCTCTCTATGTCTCTCTCTGTGTATCTCTCTCTGCCTCTCTCTCTCTGTCTCTCTCTGTCTCTCTCTGTCTCTCTCTGTCTCTTTCTCTCTCTGTGTATCTCTCTCTGTCTCTCTCTCACTCTCTCTCTCTGTCTCTCTCTCTCTCTCCATGTTTGTTTCTACTAACTACAGCATCCACTGTATATTAATATATGTCTGTGTCTGTATCATTGCCTTATCTCCTATGAGTAAACACTACCCCTCGACAAAGTCTTGTGTTTGCCTGAGTAGCCTAGCCTATGTTTACATGTATTGCATCACTGCTCCAGAACATTTTCTCCTTCACAGACCTCAATGCATTATGTGGTTGACCCCTCACTCACAAACAAATAACTGAGTGTTAACGTGTGCGGTTGGTTTACTACACCAACACTACCCCAACATGCACACACACCAATGCACCCAAACACACACGGTTAATAACACTGTTGTGGTTGAACTGTTGGCTTATTGAGCATAAACTCTCCTTTAATGAGTAGATGAGATATCTGACTTCACTCTGATATCTCAACAGCCAGTATGTGTGTGTTTGTGTTTCGTGGCACGTTGACGACCTGGGTTCAACACCAGCAACCTATCACACCCTGTCCTCATTCTGGGCTTGCTATGTGTTGGATTGACATGCACAAGGTTTGAGTCCTATTTAGGTAAAAAAAAAAAAATCCCCAAATTTGCTACAAAAGTGGATTTAAAGCACAGGTGAGTATCAGACCAGAGGAAGACAGCTCAGTGGGACACCAGCTACATCAACACATCTCCTGCAGTCCTGTCTCCTGGAGCCATTGTCTCAAATGAAGCAGAATCCTTCTGTAATAGTTAACAGTGTTTATTGTAGTTGTGTGACAGCGCCATGGTTACTTCTAGCTAACTCCTTCAGAGGAAAAAGACTCACTGGTCATGCTAGTCTTAGTCACCTGAGACATGGTTGTTGTAGTGTTGGTGGACAAAAAACAAAAAGATGAGTTAATTATTGTCAGGTGAGATAACACTTATTCCACCTGCCAGTCTCTCTGTTTAGACTACTTATTGTGTATTGGAGAGACAAGGTGAGGTAGGTGTACCTATTTTGTATGCTATTTAAAGAGTGTCTAGGGTTCCTATTAGGCTAATGTGCATTCACAATTCTAGGCTACTAGATGATCAACAAATCAGGGTTGTACTCAGTGGTTAAATATGTAGAACATTACAGATAGAAACGCAATTCATAGAGCAGATACAATCTTATTCTACCATCTGGAAGTTCTGAATATTACAATCCTCGTTTAGATATCAACCAAGCTAGTGGTTACAAAGTTTCCCTTCCTATTATTCCAGCGGGATACTTGGCAGGACAGTCCGGTACTGTAGCCAGCCAGCCAGCCAGCTACGCTCACTTGCTCAAATCACGCACACACAATTAAAGATCATGAAAGAAGCTGCGATCATATGGTAATATTAGTGTCCTACATTCACATACCTTCATGCGTTAAGTCCTGACTTCATCAATTTTACAACAACATACAAACGTAAACGTTAAAATTAAAATGAATAGTAGAACCCGAGTATCCGAGCGCTTATCCCAGTGGCGAATAAGACAACAGTCTTTGACAAGACAGACAGCCTATCGATGGGGCGTATTTCAAAATTCTGACCAATAGTAGACTGTCTTAGCAGTGGTGGGCAGGGCCAGGGGCGGGCTCGCAGCGACGGGGGAAAACTCTTTGTTTGGGTGTGTTGGTTAAAGTTGCGCCTAGACGCTGATCTAAAATCGGATTTTCGTTCTTCCTCCAATGGCTCAGCGTAGGATTTAGGCAGGTTGAACTGGTCCGAGATCTATTCATACTGGTGGTTTCTAGGCTTGTTCACAGCGTACACAGCGCTCTCTGTTTTGGCTAGAATATCAAGTCAATTAAATTCAAAGGGGTATTATTTTCTTGGAAAGCAAGTGCAAAAACTAAAACAAAACAAAGACAAAAACCAGCAAAACGAATTAAACGAAACAAAGACAAAAATAATCATACATTAACATGTATCAATCTTTGCGAACGGCGACGGCATAACACCGTGGTCTCACAGCCGGCAGGCAGAATAAACAGGTCTACTCACAAAATAATGTTAAAGAGAATAACAATGTTGAAAATATGATATTATTAGTGGTTGGTGCTTCTGATACACTGGTTGAACTTTTCTTGTTGCTGTGATTGCACAAGGTCTCATTTCACCTATAACAGATACAGGAGTTTGTTCAAATTGTATTTGTGTTTGAACCTGTACCCCCTGTATATAGCCTCATTATTGTTGTTTTATTGTTACTCTTTCATTTTAACTCATATTTTTAAAACTGCATTGTTGATTAAGGTGCTTGTATGTAAGCATATCACGGTAAGGTCTACTCCTATTTTATTTGGCGGATGTGACCATTTTTAAACTTTATTTTATTATTCTTGGTGGGAAATATGTGCCTTTTATAGTCATACATTTGGCAGGAGGTTAGAAAGTGCAGCTCAGTTTCCAGCTCATTTTGTGGGCAGTGGGCCACATGGCCTGTCTTGTCTTGAGAGCCAGGTCTGCCTATGGCACTTCTTAATAGAAAGGCTAGGCTTTTTTTGGTTGGGTGTAATTGTGTTGCTGTCCTTGGGGTCTGTTTGTGTTTGTCAACAGAGCCCCAGAACCAGCTGGCTGACGCTTCACACCGACAGTACGTTTGCGTTTTGGTACACCAGAAGTAATATACATGCATTATCAATGGAACGCTGCGTTTGCCTTGCAGAATTGCTTTGCATTGCGTTCTATGTGGTTCATACATTGGAATTATGCAAAGACGGCTTGACAGAAATGGAAGCAGAAGGTGAACGTTGAACTTTTGTTGCATACATATCCTGATCATGCTGCCTACCATTTTGCGCAAAACAGTGTATGTGTGATCGAGGCGTAAGGGATACACCCACGCACACACACACTCACGCCATTTCGCCGGGTGGGCGGTGCTACACGTCACCATGGGCGTAGATTAAAATTTGCATAGGATTACACACTGTTTTCGAGAACGAGCCGAGCATTAGCTCATGTCCGGTCCGGATCGTGGAATCTATTCAACACACTACTAAGCCATAAAGTACAGGTTGGCTAAGTTTAAATACAATAATGGATGTTACTGTTTCATCAGGGAGCCACAAAGATGGAATTGTTGAATTCACATTTGCTATTTCATGCAACCACATAATAGAAAGAAACAAAACACATTATTTTGTACTCGAACTTCACACTGTTTAAAGCTGAGATATATCATTCACGCAAAGTAAGTGTGTAGGTATGTCTCCAGGATAATATGGTAAAGCTGGCCTCATTTATAGGCCCTCAAACAAATACATAAGACCAAGGACGTCAAAAAAATCAGATTAATGAAGCCAGCAACGATTGACAGTATACAGGTATTATTGCATGTTGATTACCAATTGCTGTGAAATTAGATTAAATATAGTCATGATCAGTTTCATATATTTAATTCAGGTAAAGCTTAGGGAGGGAATGCCATTTATACTGAAGGTGACATGGAGAAAATCTGGCCTCTCTGAAATGAAAATGGATGGCCCTCCCTTCAGCAAAATATATTTAACCTAAACCCTCCCTGAAGGCTTGAAAAAATAAGATCTCCTTTATAGTAAAAACATTGCATGAATCTTCACTACATGACCAAAAGTCAAAATTTTTATTCCAAAATCTACAAATCCCCCCCCTCCAAATCCACCCAAAGGTTTTCAATGGGGTTGAGGTGAGGGCCAGTCAAGTTCTTCCACACTGATCTCAACAAACTATTTCTGTATGGATTTTTAAAATTTACCTTTATTTAACTAGGCAAGTCAGTTAAGAACAAATTCTTATTTTCAATGACAGCCTAGGAATAATGGGTTAACTGTCTGTTCAAGGGCAGAACGACAGATTTGTACCTTGTCAGCTCGGGGATTTGAACTTGCAACCTTCCGGTTACTAGTCCAATGCTCTAACCACTAGGCTACCCTGCCGCCCCGATCTCTTTCTGCGCACGGGGGCGTTGTCATGCTGAAACAGGAAACAGCCTTCTCCAAACTGTTGCCACAAAGTTGGAAGCAAAGAATCGTCTAGAATGTTATTGTATCATTAAGATTTCCCTTACTAAGGGGCCCAAACCATGAAAAACAGCCCCAGACCATTATTCATCCTTCACCAAACTTTATAGTTGGCACTATGCATTGGGGCAGGTAGCGTTTACCTGGCGTTCGCCAAACCCAGATTAGTCAAGGAGTGCCAGATGGTGAAGCGCGATTAATCACTCCAGAGAACGTGTTTCCACTGCTCCGGAGTCCGATGGCGGCATGGTGATCTTAGGCTTGTGTGCAGCTGCTCGGCCATGGAAAGCCATTTCATGAAGCTCCCAACAAACAGTTCTTGTGCGGACGTTGCTTCCAGAGGCAGTTTGTAACAAGCAACGCGCTTCAACACTCGGCAGTCACATTCTGTTGCTCCTAGATGTTTCCACTTCACAATAGCAGCACTTACAGTTGACCAGGGCAGCTCGAGCAGAGAAGAAATTTGACAAACTGACTTGTTGGAAAGGTGGCATGCTATGACATTGCCACATTGAAAGTCATTGAGCTCTTCAGTAAGGCCATTCTACTGCCAATGTTTGTCTATGGAGATTGTATGGCTGTGTGCTCAATTTTATACACCTGTCAGCAACGTGTGTGGCTGAAATAGCTGAATCCTTTAATTTGAAGCGGTGTCCACATACTTTTGAATAAATAGTGAGTCATTGTATTTGCAGGTCCGATATTTTTATTGATTTTATAAACATTTCATGCAATTCTTCATCATTTGACATATTCACAGAATCTTTTTTAATATCGCTAGAAAAGTGTGTTTGCCCAGATACAGTGGCTAGTAAAGGCCCAGAGCACAACTGTTGTGAAAAAAAACATAGTTTTTTTGTTGTTGTTATTATTCAGATTTTTCAGGAGGCGCTGCAGCATCCTCAGCACCCCTACTTCCCGTGGCTGTACTCAAGGAACGCTAGCTGAGGAACGCTCAACTCCGTTCTCTTATATCAAGGCAGAGTTGAGTTGAGTCACCATCAGTCAATTCCGAAACAGCAATGATGTATATACTGTAAACACTGGATTTCTGATGCTATGTGTTGGTCATTGGGAAGCTTCGAAATCACCGGTCGGCCATATTGGCACTCCCCAGTAGGGGCAGTCCTCCAAAGGAATGGAGTCCTACAGTATTTAAATGTTTCAAGAACAAAATGACATGCATTCAAGTATTTTTGTTGTAGTGGGGAGAGTAACAATAGTAATCTCAAAAAATTATATATATGTTGTTTTTATATATATATATTTTATGTTTAGCTCACAGAATATATAAAATAGAATAAATTAATAGAATAAATGTGGCTAAACAAATGTAGACAATAATACATGCATTTTTATTGCTTCCAAAATGGGGAAGTGCCCAGATGGAGTCACGTTGGCTTCAACACAGGGTCCCCCAATTAGCAATCTAATAGGCCTGTGGGAGAGTGGGGTAAGTTGAGCGGCCCTTATTTCTAGGAAACCATACACAAAATGTATAATTTAACCAAATATTTACAAAGAGGTCATCATTTCATGGAGTCTGTGAAGGAAGAAAACACATGTAAAAAGTGGTAAGCAAGTTAGGTAAAAAAAACGATTATCAAATTAATTTCTTGTTAGAGTTCCATGATGGTTGTATGTAAACCAAAGTAGATACTTTAAAGATTGTTCTATACATCTGTTGGGGTCTCTATAAGCTTCAATATGAGATCCTAAACCTACCATCCTTGCAGCTGTTTGTGATAAAATAGTCCAAATGTTTGCAGTGAGGTAAGTTGAACCAATGCCATGGGGTAAGTTGAGCAAATGGCAAGATAAGCAGATTTAAGTGTTTTCCTCCCATTGTTGCTGGGATATGAGGTGAGAACAGGGCCTGGACTATGTTTAATTAAAGTGTTTGTTAGGTGTACAACGTGTTTGTTAGGTGTTAAGCCTGTGTTAAGAGATTGATAAAATGATTAAAAGACAAAAAAGCTATTGTGATTGTGTTGAATTGTGTTTGGGAAATAAAGATAGACATGGTTTTAAAAAGGTAGAGGTAATATTTCATTCCACACTGAAATTTGTAGGCGGCTTAACTTATCCCGTCCCGTGGCTCAACTTAACCCGTCCCGTGGCTTAACTTATCCCGTCCCGTGGCTCAACTTATCCCACCCCGTGGCTCAACTTATCCCGTCCCGTGGCTCAACTTATCCCATCCCGTGGCTCAACTTATCCCGCCCCGTGGCTCAACTTATCCCGCCCCGTGGCTCAACTTATCCCGTCCCGTGGCTCAACTTATCCCGTCCCGTGGCTCAACTTATCCCATCCCGTGGCTCAACTTATCCCGCCCCGTGGCTCAACTTATCCCGCCCCGTGGCTCAACTTATCCCGTCCCGTGGCTCAACTTATCCCGTCCCGTGGCTCAACTTATCCCGCCCCGTGGCTCAACTTATCCCGCCCCGTGGCTCAACTTATCCCGCCCCGTGGCTCAACTTATCCCGTCCCGTGGCTCAACTTATCCCGTCCCGTGGCTCAACTTATCCCGCCCCGTGGCTCAACTTATCCCGCCCCGTGGCTCAACTTATCCCGCCCCGTGGCTCAACTTATCCCGCCCCGTGGTTCAACTTATCCCGTCCCGTGGCTCAACTTATCCCATACCCTGGCTAAGATGTGCCAAGAGACCACTTTTTTTGGACAAGCTATGTTGTCAAAACTGTCATGTTAACATGAATTCTGATTATTTCCAGGGATACTCTACATCCTGAAACATACAGTACCAGTCAAAAGTTTCAAGCCACCTACTCATTCAAGTGTTTTTCTTTATTTTTACTATTTTCTACGTTGCAGAATAATAGTGTAGACATCCAAACTATGAAAAAATGTAGTATCAAAAAGTGTTAAACAGATCAAAATACATTTGAGATTTGAGATTCTTCAAAGTAGCCACCCTTTGCCTTGATGACAGCTTTGCACACTCTTGGTATTCTCTCAACCATCTTCATGAGGTAGTCACATGGAATGCATTTTTAATTAACAGGTATGCCTTGTTAAAAGTTCATTTGTGGAGTTTCATTCCTTCTTAATGCATTTGAGCCAATTAGTTGTGTTGTGACAAGGTAGGGGTGGTATACAGAAGATAGTCCTATTTGGTAAAAGACCAAGTCCATATTATGGCAAGAACAGCTCAAACAAGCAAAGAGAAACTACAGTCCATCATTACTTTAAGACATGATCAGTCAATATTGAACTTTGACATTTTCTTCAAGTGTAATTGCAAAAACTATCAAGACCTATGATGAAACTGGCTCTCATGAGGACCGCCACAGGAATGGAAGACCCACAGTTACCTCTGCTGCAGAGGATAAGTTCATTAGAGTTACCAGCTTCAGAAATCGGCAATTAAATGCACCTCAAGTTGCAGCCCTAATAAATGCTTCAAAGAGTTCAAGTAAGAGACACATCTCAACATCATCTGTTCATGGTCGAATTGCTGCAAGGAAACCACTACTAAAGGACACCAATAATAAGAAGAGACTTGCTTGGGCCATAAAACACGGACAATGGACATTAGACCGGTGTAAATTGTCGCAAAGCTAACTAAAAAGCAGCATTCCCCAAGAGAGGATGACTTTCACTTTAGCAGTGATAAATTCATGAACTTCTTTGAGGAAAAAATTATGATTATTAGAAAGCAAATTACAGACTCCTCTTTAAATCTGCGTATTCCTTCAAAGCTCAGTTGTCCTGAGTCTGCACAACTCTGCGTGGATCTAGGATCAAGAGAGACGCTCAAGTGTTTTAGTACTATATCTCTTTACACAATGATGAAAATAATCATGGCCTCTAAACCTTCAAGCTGCTTACTGGACCCTATTCCAACTAAACTACTGAAAGAGCTGCTTCCTGTGCTTGGCCCTCCTATGTTGAACATAATAAACGGCTCTCTATCCACCGGATGTGTACCAAGCTCACTAAAAGTGGCAGTAATAAAGCCTCTCTTGAAAAAGCCAAACCTTGACCCAGAAAATATAAAAAACTATCGGCCTATATCGAATCTTCCATTCCTCTCAAAAATCTTAGAAAAGGCTGTTGCTCAGCAACTCACTGCCTTCCTGAAGACAAACAATGTATACGAAATGCTTCAGTCTGGTTTTAGACCCCATCATAGCACTGAGACGGCACTTGTGAAGGTGGTAAATGACATTTTAATGGCATCAGACCGAGGCTCTGCATCTGTCCTCGTGCTCCTAGACCTTAGTGCTGCTTTTGATACCATCGATCACCACATTCTTTTGGAGAGATTGGAAACCCAAATTGGTCTACATGGACAAGTTCTGGCCTGGTTTAGATCTTATCTGTCGGAAAGATATCAGTTTGTCTCTGTGAATGGTTTGTCCTCTGACAAATCAACTGTAAATTTCGGTGTTCCTCAAGGTTCCGTTTTAGGACCACTGTTGTTTTCACTATATATTTTACCTCTTGGGGATGTTATTCGAAAACATAATGTTAACTTTCACTGCTATGCGGATGACACACAGCTGTACATTTCAATGAAACATGGTGAAGCCCCAAAATTGCCCTCGCTAGAAGCATGTGTTTCAGACATAAGGAAGTGGATGGCAGCAAACTTTCTACTTTTAAACTCGGACAAAACAGAGATGCTTGTTCTAGGTCCCAAGAAACAAAGAGATCTTCTGTTGAATCTGACAATTAATCTTAATGGTTGTACAGTCATCTCAAATAAAACTGTGAAGGACCTCGGCGTTACTCTGGACCCTGATCTCTCTTTTGAAGAACATATCAAGACCATTTCAAGGACAGCTTTTTTCCATCTACGTAACATTGCAAAAATCAGAAACTTTCTGTCCAAAAATGATGCAGAAAAATTAATCCATGCTTTTGTCACTTCTAGGTTAGACTACTGCAATGCTCTACTTTCCGGCTACCCGGATAAAGCACTAAATAAACTTCAGTTAGTGCTAAATATGGCTGCTAGAATCCTGACTAGAACCAAAAATTTGATCATATTACTCCAGTGCTAGCCTCCCTACACTGGCTTCCTGTCAAAGCAAGGGCTGATTTCAAGGTTTTACTGCTAACCTACAAAGCATTACATGGGCTTGCTCCTACCTATCTCTCTGATTTGGTCCTGCCGTACATACCTACACGTACGCTACGGTCACAAGACGCAGGCCTCCTAATTGTCCCTAGAATTTCTAAGCAAACAGCTGGAGGCAGGGCTTTCTCCTATAGGGCTCCATTTTTATGGAACGGTCTGCCTACCCATGTCAGAGACGCAAACTCGGTCTCAACCTTTAAGTCTTTACTGAAGACTCATCTCTTCAGTGGGTCATATGATTGAGTGTAGTCTGGCCCAGGAGTGGGAAGGTGAACAGAAAGGCTCTGGAGCAACGAACCACCCTTGCTGTCTCTGCCTGGCCGGTTCCCCTCTTTCCACTGGGATTCTCTGCCTCTAACCCTATTACAGGGGCTGAGTCACTGGCTTACTGGGGCTCTTTCATGCCGTCCCTGGAGGGGGTGCGTCACCTGAGTGGGTTGATTCACTGATGTGGTCATCCTGTCTGGGTTGGCACCCCCCCCCCCTTGGGTTGTGCCATGGCAGAGATCTTTGCGGGCTATAATCAGCTTTGTCTCAGGATGGTAAGTTGGTGGTTGAAGATATCCCTCTAGTGGTGTGGGGGCTGTGCTTTGGCAAAGTGGGTGGGGTTATATCCTTCCTGTTTGGCCCTGTCCGGGGGTGTCCTCGGGTAGGGCCACAGTGTCTCCTGACCCCTCCTGTCTCAGCCTCCAGTATTTATGCTGCAGTAGTTTATGTGTCGGGGGGCTGGGGTCAGTTTGTTATATCTGGAGTACTTCTCCTGTCCAATTCGGTGTCCTGTGTGAATCTAAGTGTGCGTTCTCTAATTCTCTCCTTCTCTCTCTCGGAGGACCTGAGCCCTAGGACCATGCCCCAGGACTACCTGACATGATGACTCCTTGCTGTCCCCAGTCCACCTGGCCGTGCTGCTGCTCCAGTTTCAACTGTTCTACCTTATTATTATTCGACCATGCTGGTCATTTATGAACATTTGAACATCTTGGCCATGTTCTGTTATAATCTCCACCCGGCACAGCCGGAAGAGGACTGGCCACCCCACATATGCTCTCTCTAATTCTCTTTCTTTCTCTCTCTCGGAGGACCTGAGCCCTAGGACCATGCCCCAGGACTACCTGACATGATGACTCCTTGCTGCCCCAGTCCACCTGGCCGTGCTGCTGCTCCAGTTTCAACTGTTCTGCCTTATTATTATTCGACCATGCTGGTCATTTATGAACATTTGAACATTTTGGCCATGTTCTGTTATAATCTCTACCCGGCACAGCCAGAAGAGGACTGGCCACCCCACATAGCCTGGTTCCTCTCTAGGTTTCTTCCTAGGTTTTGCCTTTCTAGGGAGTTTTTCCTAACCACCGTGCATCTACACCTGCATTGCTTGCTGTTTGGGGTTTTAGGCTGGGTTTCTGTACAGCACTTTGAGATATCAGCTGATGTACGAAGGGCTATATAAATACATTTGATTTGATTTGATTTGATTTGTAAATCTGTCCTTTGGTCTGATGAGTCCAGATTTTACATTTTTGTTTCCAACCGCTGTGTCTTTGTGAGACGCAGAGTAGGATGGTCTCCGCATGTGTGGTCCCCACCATGAAGCATGGAGTAGGTGTGATGGTGTGGGGGTGCTTTGCTGGTGACATTGTCTGTGATTTATTTAGTATTCAAGGCACACTTAACCAGCATGGCTACCACAGCATTATGCAGCGAAACACCATCCCATCTGGTTTGAGCTTAGCGGGACTATCATTTGTTTTTCAACAGTACGAAGACCCAAAACACACCTCCAGGCTGTGTAAGGGCTATTTGACCAAGAAGGAGAGTGATGGAGTGCTGCATCAGATGACCTGGCCTCCACAATCACCTGACCTCAACCCAATTGAGATGGTTTGGGATGAGTTGGACCGCAGAGTGAAGGAAAAGCAGCCAACAAGTGCTCAGCATATGTGGGAACTCCTTCAAGACTGTTGGAAAAGCATTCCAGGTGACTACCTCATGAAGTTGGTTGAGAGAATGCCAAGCGTGTGCAAAGCTGTCATGAAGGCAAAGGATGGCTACTTTGAAGAATCTATTTTGATTTGATTAACACTTTCTTGGTTACTGATTCCATATGTGTTATTTCATAGTTTTGATGTCTTCACTGTTATTCTACAATGTAAAAAATAGTACAAATAAGTAAAAACCCTTGAATGAGTAGATGTGCCCAAACGTTTGTTTGGTACTGTATGTATATATCTTTGTTGGAAATAATACTATACTGAACAAAAATGTAAACTTAACATGCAACAATTTCAATGATTTCACTGAGTTACAGTTCATATAAGGACATCAGTCAATCAAAATAACTTCATTAGGCCCTAATCTATGGATTTCACATGACTGGGAAGGGACTCAGCCATGGGTGTGCCTGGGAGGAAATAGGGCCACCCACTTGGAAGCCAGGCCCAGCCGCTGGGGAGCCAGGCCCAGCCAATCAGAATGAGTTTTTCCCCACAAAAGGGCTCTATTACAGACAGAAATACTCCTCAGTTTCATCAGCTGTCCAGGTCGCTGATCTCAGACGATCCCACAGATGAAGAAGCTGGATGTTGAGGTCCTGGGCTGGCGTGGTTACACGTGGTCTGCAGTTGTGAGGCCAGTTGGACGTACTGACAAATTCTCTAAAACAACACTGGAGACAGCTTATGGTGGAGGAATGAACATTAAATTATCTGGCAACAACTTTGGTTTTGTGTTGTGTGACTGAACTGCACAACTTTGGCATTGTGTTGTGTGACTGAACTGCACATTTTAGAGTGGCCTTTTATTGTCCCCATCCACCTGCCACACATGTCAGGTGGATGGATAATCTTGGAAAAGGAGAAATGCTCACTAACTGGGATGTAAACAAATCTGTACACAACATGTTTTAGAATGAAACATGGGACCAACACTTTACATGTTATGTTTGCTCAGTATATATTCCCCTTGATAGACTGATGCTGAATGTAAAAAATGGCTCACCTGAGCTCACTCTCCCCTACTTGAACAAGATGTCAGATCTATCACTTCTATTCGCTTAAGGCTACCTGATGAAGTTTGACTGTAGCTTTGCCTATAGGCCTATGTTTTGTATGATTTGTTGAAATTCCATTTGTTGCACATGCTCATAAACCAGAACACATAGCCTAGTTCGTATCAAGAAGACATCACATGATTTTAAATCACAAAAATAGGTACAATCAATACTATAAATGGCCTATTACCTGGAAGGGAAATCGTCTTCTTCTATTGTACATTTTAACATTTTCACATTTTCCTTCTCCTGCCAGAACTGTGCTATTGGACCTCACTATACAATAATGATTGATTTGATTTGACGACTCTCTGAGGGTGGCAGTGTATTTTTTAACATGGTTCTTATACTCCCCCTTGTGGCCAATGGATGGAACCCTTGACAGACCCTTCAGTCTAGCTTTCCTGTCCCTTTCACACATGTAATGTGTAACCTTCACCTGAGATGTGAAGGCTTGACTTTTCATTAGCTCCTCAAACTAATGCCAAGGCCTTAGCTCAGTGGGATAAGACCGTTTTGGTGCATTGACTGACTGATAACCCAGGTTGAAGCACTGTCTGCCACATACCAATGACCAATCCAATGCTTTTGAAAACTTGGGAGGAGGAAGTGAACAAGTGCAGACTTTAGAAGAACCTGAAATGGGCTGTCACAGTTGCAAGGAACAACTGGTAACAAGGCACCAAAACTACAGGTTCTCCATATGGTCTCACCAGCACTCTAAACCAGTGGAGGTTCAGTGTTTCTCTATAGACAACTAGTAACACCACTACAGGTTCAGTGTTTCTCTATAGACAACTAGTAACACCACTACAGGTTCAGTGTTTCTCTATAGACAACTAGTAACACCACCAGAGATTCAGTGTTTCTCTATAGACAACTAGTAACACCACTACAGGTTCAGTGTTTCTCTATAGACAACTAGTAACACCACTACAGGGTTAGTGTTTCTCTATAGACAACTAGTAACACCACTACAGGTTTAGTGTTTCTCTATAGACAACTAGTAACACCACTACAGGTTCAGTGTTTTTCTATAGACAACTAGTAACACCACTACAGGTTCAGTGTTTCTCTATAGACAACTAGTAACACCACCAGAGGTTCAGTGTTTCTCTATAGACAACTAGTAACACCACTACAGGTTTAGTGTTTCTCTATAGACAACTAGTAACACCACTACAGGTTCAGTGTTTCTCTATAGACAACTAGTAACACCACCAGAGGTTCAGTGTTTCTCTATAGACAACTAGTAACACCACTACAGGTTTAGTGTTTCTCTATAGACAACTATTAACACCAGTACAGGTTCAGTGTTTCTCTATAGACAACTAGTAACACCACTACAGGTTTAGTGTTTCTCTATAAACAACTAGTAACACCACTACAGGTTCAGTGTTTCTCTATAGACAACTAGTAACACCAGTGGAGGTTCAGTGTTTCTCTATAGACAATTAGTAACACCACTACAGGTTTAGTGTTTCTCTATAGACAACTATTAACACCAGTACAGGTTCAGTGTTTCTCTATAGACAACTAGTAACACCACTACAGGTTCAGTGTTTCTCTATAGACAATTAGTAACACCACTACAGGTTTAGTGTTTCTCTATAGACAACTATTAACACCAGTACAGGTTCAGTGTTTCTCTATAGACAACTAGTAACACCAGTACAGGTTCAGTGTTTCTCTATAGACAACTAGTAACACTACCAGAGGTTCAGTGTTTCTCTATAGACTAGGAACACAACTACAGGTTCATTGGGACAAGAAAGACACGTGGGCCCTTTGCCCCAGAACTCGTATTTCCTCTGTCTCTCTACTGCCTTCATAATGTCTGGGAACTGCACAGGATCAGCCACTCCTGGATGGATCTCACTGGAGCGGACATTGAGTTAGGAGACACGCCCCTCAGACAACGTGCCAGAACCCCAGAGGAACACTTTACCTTCTGTCCTGTATGAAAGGGAAGATAACCATTATTTCCTAGCAATCTGAAACTGGAATATTGCCTGTACCCGGTGGGTGTGTGTTTGTGTGCGTGCAGTGGCGATTTTAGCATCTAAATCTTGTTGGGGCAAACTCAACCATTTTTTTTAGATGCATGCCAGCAAAGCCACTACACAACACAACACTAAACAATACATTAATTGCACTATAACGGTGACCACATACTGTTAGGGGCTACATAAAGCATTTACAACAGCAGAGCTTCTTTTCAGCACCAGGGAGTGAATCCGCTACACCGCTACACCTGGCTTTCAGCAGAGCCTTGTCTGGCAGTTCATTCAGCCTCATTTACTGCCTTTAAAAAAAAACATAGCTGATATGGCTGACTTGCTGAAATAAATGTGGTTGCTACTGACAATTGAGATGTACAAACTATGGCGTAAGGGAACGACGAGCGGATAAGAGGCAATCCGTAATTTCGATTAAGACAATGTGCGAGCTAGGACAGAGGTAGTCAATATAGCTATTTGTTCAGCACTTTTGAAATGTACAGTGACAAAATTCAGAACATAGGCCGATATTACAGTATTCTCCCTGTACACTAAGTCAGAACTGTAGGATAAATAAAGCGGGCATATAAGCAGACAAATAAAATATTTGATGATGACATTACTCTAAAACAGGCTATAGGCTACAGGTGCATCACCAAGTCAGAACAGTAGGCCAAATTATGAGGGGGAAAGGGACCAAATTATTAGGGTGAAGCACATGGGCTACTAACAGCTTACTAAACAACATACACTTAGTATTATGTCCAATGGCCGATGAGCAGTGATGTGTTTTATCTATAATTTATCTTCATATGACGGATTGAAAAGGATTTGCCAGTAAATTGTCAACTTGATTCATGATGATGACTACTTGTCTAGCTTGCTAGCTAAGATTTTGGAAATATGATGTTAATATGATCAGTCCAATCAAAACTAAGGTAGATATTAAGTGATATTACCTTGAGCCTTCTTGGATGGGCACCTCTAATGTAAATCTATGGCAGAACCCAAGGGGCTTGAATTTTCGAGCTGTCCTCATAGATTTTACGGTGACGTAGTGTCCCCATGAATGACAGAACACTGAGCCAATCAAGTCGCAACTAGAGAACATTACCAAACCCTACCCTCCATAGTTTCCACTGGCTGCCCCACCACCACAGAAAGCACTGAGCTCGGCTGAAACACCTAGATTTTGGAGCTGCCTTAGGCAAGAAACCAAAAAAGAGACCATGTATTAATGCCATCATCATACTTGTTTTTTTTGTTGACAGGTGGGGTGAAAAACAGAACCCCACAAACCCTGGATGATGGGTCGCCACTGTGTGTGTGTGTGCACGCGCGCGTGTGTGTGTGTGCATTGAGTGACTGTGGGAGTTTGAAACCTGACTGGCTGGTTGGGTAGCCTCTGAAAGAGAGAGATTAATCCTGATCAACTACCTGGCCAAAGGTCAAGTTGATACAAATAAAATCCCATAGGTTCATTGTCAGTGTAAGACACGCAATTTGAAGATTCCATTGATAATTTGATAAATAAAAAGTGTAATTGGTGTCAATTTAAATGAAGGTAGATTACATTGTGTACAAAATGATTAATCATATCAATAGTAAATGAAGGTTTGAAGGGTTTTCATAACCTTATATTTTATCATCAGGTCTCCATTTAAGAAAATCCTCCGTTTTTGATGTTACTTTCATTGGTGTTACTACTCCTACCAGAAGCACAATGTTATTATAATGGTACACATGACTTAAAGTCTATAAGCTGCCATATTAATTGATTTAGAATCGGATGATGTATCCACATACATTTAAATCAAATAACAAATATGTTTGTTTTTCTTCAAATGCCAGTCCCAAATGCTACCACAGAGAAGAAAAAAGAAACACCTTC
This sequence comes from Oncorhynchus masou masou, assembly GCF_036934945.1. Taxonomy (NCBI): domain Eukaryota; kingdom Metazoa; phylum Chordata; class Actinopteri; order Salmoniformes; family Salmonidae; genus Oncorhynchus; species Oncorhynchus masou. Next base: position 12,202,964 of record NC_088244.1, on the reverse strand, counting down.
TGCTCTGTATGAAAGCCAAGAGAGACATTGTTTCTTAACAATCTGAGACTAGAATATTGCCTATACAGGGTCTCTCTGTGTGTGTGTGTGTGTGTGTGTGTGTGTGTGTGTGTGTGTGTGTGTGTGTGTGTGTGTGTGTGTGTGTGTGTGTGTGTGTGTGTGTGTGTGTGTGTGTGTGTGTGTGTGTGTGTGTGTGTGTGTGTGTGTGTGTGTGTGTGTGCGTGTGCGTGTGTGTGTCTCAGACTGCTGAGTCACTGTGGGAGTTTGAAACCTGAATGGCAATGTACACTGTGTGGACATACAATCAACACTGTAGTCCACCCTCTGTACAGACAGACTATCAACACTGTTGCCTACACCACGTACAGCCTAGATAAATAGATTATGAACACAATCCTAGTCTGTTGTTATCATTATAATGATGAGATAGCAGGCTGAGCAGTGACCAGTAGGTGTTCTCTGTTAGGTAGGTTACAGCTAGATTAAAAACATGAGTTGTTGCACACCCAGAAAAATAGTTTGTGTGGAGGTGCTGACTAATGGCGAATAATCTATAAACTATCAAAATAAAGTCGCACACATAAAGTGGCACACTCCATGTATAAACTCCCAGCAATTTAATGGCCATTTAACAAAGTTTCTGCATCACTGTGCCTTCCTCAGGGTAATGTCATGAATACTTGAACCAGGTTATGTAGACAAACAGTGTAATTTGTCCAACCAATGACAATAATCATAATGATTAAGTTAATTAAGATGAATTAGTGAAACTGTTCAAAATAGTATATGGCATATTAAATATACTATGCTATTGTTATCATATAGAAACATAAAGGAAAATGTGTTCATAAGAAGGGCCTGAGATCAAAGTCAATATTCAAACCACTAGGGGTCAATGTGTTTAGATCCAGTAAGCCTCCTTTTGTAGTAGTAGGATCTCCATGTTACCTCCCCTCCTTGGTAGAGCAACATGCTCAGGGCCTGTGTATTAGAGGGAGGAGATGGGATGGTTGGCTTCAACAACGTGACCTGCTACTGGATAGTCAATGTTCAACGTTCTGCTGTGTTCAGCTATGCTTTGTTTTAATTGTCTTTTCGTTTGTCCTACGTAGGCTTTTCCATTACTCCCTTTGTCTTGCATGAGATGATACCTCTAATAGGGATCTTTCCACCTGTATGTGGGTGTCTGAAGGATGTTTTTATAGTGCTATTGCACTGTGTGCATGAGCCACATTTGTAGTTTGGGATTAGGTGTCAAGAGTGTCTGAGTGGGCTCAGGGGGCGTGTCAGATCTCACCTAACCATCTCCAATATTGCGACCACACTTATAGACCACCAGTGGGGATACCTTGAAGAGGTGTGCGATTTTCTGGTCTGATTGCAGAATATGCCAGTGATTTTTCAGAGTTGCTTTCATTTGGGGCAGCAGGTAGCCTTGTGGTTAGAGTGTTGGACTAGTAACCGAAAGGTTGCAAGATTGAATTACTGAGCTGTCAAGGTAACAATCTGTTGTTCTGCCCCTGAACAAGGCAGTTAACTCACTGTTCCTAGGCTGTCATTGAAAATAAGAATTCGTTCCTAACTGACTTGCCTAGTTAAATAAAAATAAAATAAATAAAAACTAATTTATCCGAACCCTTGGTGTACTTAGTGCAAAAGACGGTTGCGTTGTTTTTCTTCTTTGGTTGAGTTTTTAGTAATTCCTCTCTTGGTTTTTATTTTCATCATTGTAGCATTAAGATTTTTGTACTTGTAGCCTCTGCATAATTGGCTAAATGGTAGACCATTCTTGAGGGGAAGGGGATGCATACTATCCGCACATAGCAAGGTATTGTGATCTGTGGGCTTTGTGTATAAGTCTGTGTGAAATGCATCCTTCTCTTTGATAATCCATAAATCCAGATAGTAATCTATAAATCCTATCTAAAAACATTGACCCCTAGTGGTCTGAATATTGATTTTGATCCCAGGCCCTTCTTATGAACACATTTTCCTTCATGAACACATCTTATAAATGTATATTCTTTCTACAGCATACTAGTTTATAACCTGGTTCAAGTATTCATGACATTACCCTGAGGAAGGCACAGTGATGCCAAAACGTTGGTAAATGACCATTACATTGCTGGGAGTTTATACATGGAGTGTGCCACTTTCTTTATTTTGATAGGTTACAGCTAGAGAAATGAATGTTGGTAGATAGTTTTTTCTCTCTCCAGATATAAAAAGGTTAACAGGGCTACACACAACTGGGGAACAGGTGAAGCTACAAGTGACTGGGGAACAGGTGAACGTACAAGTGACTGGGGAACAGGTGAACCTACAAGTGACTGGGGAACAGGTGAACCTATAAGTGACTAGGGAACAGGTGAACCTACAAGTGACTGGGGAACAGGTGAACCTACGAGTGACTGGGGAACAGGTGAACCTACGAGTGACTGGGGAACAGGTGAACCTATAAGTGACTGGGGAACAGGTGAACCTACAAGTGACTGGGGAACAGGTGAACCTACGAGTGACTGGGGAACAGGTGAACCTATAAGTGACTAGGGAACAGGTGAAGCTACAAGTGACTGGGGAACAGGTGAACCTACAAGTGACTGGGGAACAGGTGAACCTACAAGTGACTGGGGAACAGGTGAACCTACGAGTGACTGGGGAACAGGTGAACGTACAAGTGACTAGGGAACAGGTGAACGTACAAGTGACTGGGGAACAGGTGAACGTACAAGTGACTGGGGAACAGGTGAACGTACAAGTGACTAGGGAACAGGTCAATGTACAGGTGACTGGGGAACAGGTGAACGTACAGGTGACTTTGGAACAGGTGAACGTACAGGTGACTGGGGAACAGGTGAACCTACAAGTGACTAGGGAACAGGTGAACTTTCAAGTGACTGGGGAACAGGTGAATGTACAGGTGACTGGGGAACAGGTGAACGTACAGGTGACTTTGGAACAGGTGAACGTACAGGTGACTGGGGAACAGGTGAACCTACAAGTGACTAGGGAACAGGTGAACTTTCAAGTGACTGGGGAACAGGTGAATGTACAGGTGACTGGGGAACAGGTGAACGTACAGGTGACTGGGGAACAGGTGAATGTACAGGTGACTGGGGAACAGGTGAACGTACAGGTGACAGGGGAACAGGTGAATGTACAGGTGACTGGGGAACAGGTGAACGTACAGGTGACTGGGGAACAGGTGAACGTACAGGTGACTGGGGAACAGGTGAACATACAGGTGACAGGGGAACAGGTGAACATACAGGTGACGGGGGAACAGGTGAACGTACAGGTGATTGGGGGAACAGGTGAACATACAGGTGACAGGGGAACAGGGGAACGTACAGGTGACTGGGGGAACAGGTGAACGTACAGGTAACAGGGGAACAGGGGAACGTACAGGTGACAGGGGAACAGGGGAACGTACAGGTGACTGGGGGAACAGGTGAACGTACAGGTGACAGGGGAACAGGGGAACGTACAGGTGACTGGGGGAACAGGTGAACGTACAGGTGACAGGGGAACAGGGGAACGTACAGGTGACTGGGGGAACAGGTGAACGTACAGGTGACGGGGGAACAGGTGAACGTACAGGTGACTGGGGGAACAGGTGAACGTACAGGTGACAGGGGAACAGGGGAACGTACAGGTGACTGGGGGAACAGGTGAACGTACAGGTAACAGGGGAACAGGGGAACGTACAGGTGACAGGGGAACAGGGGAACGTACAGGTGACTGGGGGAACAGGTGAACGTACAGGTGACAGGGGAACAGGGGAACGTACAGGTGACTGGGGGAACAGGTGAACGTACAGGTGACAGGGGAACAGGGGAACGTACAGGTGACTGGGGGAACAGGTGAACGTACAGGTGACAGGGGAACAGGGGAACGTACAGGTGACTGGGGGAACAGGTGAACGTACAGGTGACAGGGGAACAGGGGAACGTACAGGTGACTGGGGAACAGGTGAACGTACAGGTGACTGGGGAACAGGTGAACGTACAGGTGACAGGGGAACAGGGGAACGTACAGGTGACTGGGGGAACAGGTGAACGTACAGGTGACAGGGGAACAGGGGAACGTACAGGTGACTGGGGGAACAGGTGAACGTACAGGTGACTGTTAGACAGGGGAACGTACAGGTGACTGGGGGAACAGGTGAACGTACAGGTGACTGGGGAACAGGTGAACGTACAGGTGACTGGGGAACAGGTGAACGTACAGGTGACAGGGGAACAGGGGAACGTACAGGTGACTGGGGGAACAGGTGAACGTACAGGTGACAGGGGAACAGGGGAACGTACAGGTGACTGGGGGAACAGGTGAACGTACAGGTGACTGTTAGACAGGGGAACGTACAGGTGACTGGGGGAACAGGTGAACGTACAGGTGACTGTTAGACAGGGGAACGTACAGGTGACTGGGTGAACAGGTGAACGTACAGGTGACTGTTAGACAGGGGAACGTACAGGTGACTGGGTGAACAGGTGAACGTACAGGTGACTGGGGGAACAGGGGAACGTACAGGTGACTGGGTGAACAGGTGAACGTACAGGTGACTGTTAGACAGGGGAACGTACAGGTGACTGGGGAACAGGTGAACGTACAGGTGACTGTTAGACAGGGGAACGTACAGGTGACTGGGGGAACAGGTGAACGTACAGGTGACTGGGGGAACAGGGGAACGTACAGGTGACTGGGGGAACAGGTGAACGTACAGGTGACTGTTAGACAGGGGAACGTACAGGTGACTGGGTGAACAGGTGAACGTACAGGTGACTGTTAGACAGGGGAACGTACAGGTGACTGGGTGAACAGGTGAACGTACAGGTGACTGTTAGACAGGGGAACGTACAGGTGACTGGGGAACAGGTGAACGTACAGGTGACTGTTAGACAGGGGAACGTACAGGTGACTGGGTGAACAGGTGAACGTACAGGTGACTGTTAGACAGGGGAACGTACAGGTGACTGGGGGAACAGGTGAACGTACAGGTGACTGGGGGAACAGGGGAACGTACAGGTGACTGGGGGAACAGGTGAACGTACAGGTGACTGTTAGACAGGGGAACGTACAGGTGACTGGGTGAACAGGTGAACGTACAGGTGACTGTTAGACAGGGGAACGTACAGGTGACTGGGGGAACAGGTGAACGTACAGGTGACTGGGGAACAGGGGAACGTACAGGTGACTGTTAGACAGGGGAACGTACAGGTGACTGTTAGACAGGGGAACGTACAGGTGACTGGGTGAACAGGTGAACGTACAGGTGACTGTTAGACAGGGGAACGTACAGGTGACTGGGGGAACAGGTGAACGTACAGGTGACTGGGGAACAGGTGAACGTACAGGTGACTGTTAGACAGGGGAACGTACAGGTGACTGGGTGAACAGGTGAACGTACAGGTGACTGTTAGACAGGGGAACGTACAGGTGACTGGGGGAACAGGTGAACGTACAGGTGACTGGGGGAACAGGGGAACGTACAGGTGACTGGGGAACAGAACAGCTTCAACTCAAGCAGCTAGTCTTACAGGTAGAAAACATTTACTTCAGTCCAGCAGTATTACTGTTAGAATTACACTACAGATTAAATCATTACATAACACATTCCAAAACCCCGTACAGCATAAACAGAGGAGGTGACAGTCTCAGGCATTCTATTGCAACGCATAATATACAGGAGGGGTTGCTGGACACGGTATGTGAGTTTTATAAGAGGGTTATATGAGGGATACTATCTTACATCAGTAAAATCATTAGATAATTCATGGTCATATATTATATATTGGTTGTATATTGTGTTGCAGCAATCTCTTGCAGGTAAGTTAGTTAGTGATCTGTGGTTGTTCAATGCCTGAACATAAATTATTTTACAAAACAAATGAAGGCACACATGGTTACTACAATTGTCCATATTGTATTCACTTTATACTCATTGCATGACCCTTGAGATGAGTCATCTTAATTTCTTGGGATTCCTGCAAATATGATATAAAAAACCTACACATCAATATTTTAGTAATATAGCTAGTTGGGTTGTTTCTTCACTATAAAAACAATGAATTGTACTAATTCCAGAGGATAAGCCTGGAATATCAATGAGCCTAAGATGATCCCTTCCAATAGGAAGGTTGCCTTGCCCTTTAGACAATTTACTCATTGCCATGCCAACCATGTTTGACTGAAGCAGAAACCGACTGGGCTAGACTAACAGGGTAGTGTCCTGTATACCTGTGCCTCTCCTCTCAATCCTGGCTGTGGGCCACAACACGGGGGACCAGCTTCAGCTTGATGGGCTTCGTTGGGGCGACGAAGCCATTGTCAAACAGCTCCAGAGGAACCTGAGGACACATCCAGGAAGTCAATATAAAAACCGATATGAATACAGCACCACACAGCCTCTCAATGTAATCAGTTACGGTTTAATTCTGTTTTGAGAACCTAAGCTCACCCAAACAGCTACTACAGTCAACAACACAAAGATAAGCCATCACAAGCCAACATTCAACACCAACATATTCAAAACTTGCACACATATAGACAAAGACTCAAGCACACTAATAATCCCATTGAGACGATCAGCAATCTCACTTCTGTCTCCTTGCAGGTGACAAAACTGAACCTCTGGAGGATCTCCACTATCACCAGCTTAATGGTCTGGAGGGCGAATCTCATGCCGATACAGTTCCTGGGCCCCATCCCAAACGGAAGGAAGGTGTAGGGATCAATGTTCTCTCTGTTCTCCTTACTGAACCTGAGGACAGAGGAGTGTTCAGATCAAAGTAGCATTCAGCACTGTGTCCAACACTAGAGTAGTGTTCAGCAATGCTCGAGAATATTTAACAAGAGTAGTGGTCAGTAACTCGACAGTCTCTATAATTAGAGTAGTGGACAGTAACTATACAGACTCTATAACTAGTAGTGGCCAGTAACTCTACAGACTCTAACTAGAGTAGTGGTCAGTAACTCTACAGACTCTATAACTAGTAGTGGTCAGTAACTCTACAGACTATAACTAGAGTAGTGGTCAGCAACTCTACAGACTATAATTAGAGTAGTGGACAGTAACTCTACAGACTATAACTAGAGTAGTGGACAGTAACTCTACAGACTATAACTAGTAGTGGTCAGTAACTCTACATACTATAACTAGTAGTGGTCAGTAACTCTACAGACTCTATAACTAGAGTAGTGGTCAGTAACTCGACAGACTCTATAACTAGATTAGTGGTCAGTAACTCTACAGACTATAACTAGTAGTGGTCAGTAACTCTATAGACTATAACTAGTAGTGGTCAGTGACTGTACAGACTCTATAACTAGAGTGGTGGTCAGTAACTCTACAGACTATAAATAGTAGTGGTCAGTAACTCTACAGACTATAACTAGTAGTGGTCAGTAACTCTACAGACTATAAATAGTAGTGGTCAGTAACTCTACAGACTATAACTAGTAGTGGTCAGTAACTCCACAGTCTCTATAATTGGTAGTGTTCAGTAACTGTGTAGTAGGACTCAGTAGAGGAGACTATTTGTCCTTTACTATGGTAGAGTACAGTAGGATAGAGTAGAGCCAAGAGTTTGGGACATTCCACATTAAACAGGGACAACAGACCATGACTTTTTGGTTCTTTATGAAATTGAATACATTACTTTTTCAAAATATAATACACAAAAAAGTCATTTGCAGGAAGGATGTTTGGTACATGGTTTATAATTTTTTTTTACCCCTTTTTTCTCCCCAATTTCATTGTATTCAATTGGTAGTTACAGTCTTGTCTCATCGCTGCAACTCCCCTACGGACTCGGGAGAGGCGATGGTCGAGAGCCACGCGTCCTCCAAAACACAATCCAACCAAGCCACACTGCTTCCTGACACAATGCACATTCAACCCGGAAGCCAGCCACACCAATGTGTCGGAGGAAACACCGTACACCTGGCGACCTGGTCAGCTTGCACTGTGCACGGCCTGCCACAGGAGTCGCTAGTGCGTAATGAGACAAGGATATCTTTGCCGGCCAAACCCTCCCTAACCCGGACGACGCTGGGCCAATTGTTAGCCACCCAATGGGCCTCCCGGTCGCAGCCGGCTGCGACAGAGATTCTGGGCTTAAACCCAGTGTGATGCAGTGCCTTAGACCACTGCGCCATCATGGTCTGTTTTTTGTTCCAGTTTTGTGAGAAACGACCAAGTCGTAAAGCAGAGACGAGTGTTACTGTATGTACCGTACCTCTCTGGTCGGAAGACTTCAGGTTTGGGCCAGTGTGTTGGGTGGTGGTGAAGGACCATGATTGGGATCATGACAACAGTTCCCTTGGGGATGGTCACACCATTCACCTCCACGGTCGCCTTGGCAACCCTCTCTAGCCGGCTGATGATGGGATACACCCGCAAGGTCTCGTTGATGACCATGTCCAGATACTCCATCTGCATCAGCCCTTCATAGGTGGGCAGAGCCTGCAGGGAGACAGGCACAACTTCACTACCCTTCATGGGAAACACTTGAGTGACCTTTGGCCATCGAGATCCTATTTAATTACTAGAGGGGCTACGTCATAAATCCTCAAAGTTCCAGAATGGGGTGAAAATAGCAGCTTGAGGTCACCTTGTCGGGGAAGATCTGGTCGATTTCATCCTGCAGGGCAGCCTGGACGTCAGGGTTTGTTGCCAGGTTATAGGATAGGAAACCCAGTGTGCTGCTGCTGGTCTCATAGCCCCCAAAGATGTATGTCAACGCCTGGGACAGGATCTCATGGTCCGTCAGCCCTGGAACACAACCACAACACAATCGCTCAGCCCTGCTGAAAACCAAACATCTAGACCAGCATACATTTCAAGCTGGTCTATGCTGTTCCATGCTGGGTTCTGCTTGTCTATGCTGGTCAAACAGGTCTGACCAGCATGGTCTAATGGGTTCTGCTAGCTGACAAACATTGTCTAGCTGGTTATGCTGGCAGACCAGCATGATGTAGCTGGTCAAACTGGTCTGACCAGCATGGTCTAGTTGGTTATGCTGGCATCCCATCCTTCATTGTGTTTTTGCTGGGGACCAGCCTTTGTTGTGGTTTTGCTGGTGATCAGCATTTGCTGTGTTTTTTGCTGGTGTCCAGTATTCGCTGTGTGTTGGACACTAGTGACCAGCATCAAGTCACATTATGCTGGCTGGAAATTAGCTATAAAAATGCTACATTCTATAAGCTTCTGTGTAGAACAGCATGGGACTATAAGCAAAATGTGTAGAACAGCATGGGACTGGCTATAAAACGGCACATTTTACTTGTGCTCCAGATACTCAACAAGTCGAGAGAAGGACAGTTTTATTGCTTCTTTCATTGCTTTTATTGCTTCTTTAATCAGGACAACTGAGCTGTTGCAAAAGGGTTTTCTAATGATGAATTAGCCCCTGAAAGTTATAAACTTGGATTAGCTAACATCGCATGCCTTTGGAAAACAGGAGTGATGGTTGCTGATAATGGGCCTCTGTACACCTATGTAGATATTCCATTAAAAATCAGCTGTTTCCAGCTACAATAGTCATTTACAACATTAACAATGTCTACACTGTATTTATGATCAATTTGAGGTTATTTTAATGGACGAAAACAAGGACATTTCTAAGTGACCCCAAACTTTGATGGTAGAATAATATGAAACGCTCTGAGATTAGGTTGTACAGAGAGAACCACAACACAATAGCGCAGAACGAACCACAAAATGACCGTTGTCACCCCTGTCCATGATTTGGAGTTACTTACCTTTGTGTGCAGCCTCCTTGGACTTGTGGTCCTGTGGGATCTGAGAGTCCACCATCAGCTGCATTAAGTCCACTCTGGTCTGCAGGGCCAAACCAAACACCACACCTATCAGTAATCATGATGCCACTTCAGTGGGGTTGAGGATAAGGTTTGGGGTTTATGCCTAGTACTGACTGGGGTATGGTTGGGGTGGAAATTAAATGAAATCAAATTGTATTTGTCACATAAACTTTGCCATGAAATTGTTGCTTATGAGCCCCTCCCAATGATAGAGTTAAATATAATTTAGTTAGTTAGTTAGTTTATTAATAGTTAAATAAATATAAAAATAGCGACACAAGTAATAAAATACACAAGAATGAAGCTATATACAGGGAGAACCCATACCATATCAAGTGCAGGGGTACGAGATAGTAAGGTAGGTACTGTATGTTTATAAAGGCAGGCAGGGCTCTAAGCTGACCTTTTTTACAGGGAGCTTGTGTGCTCCTAAGTTGAAAATCTAGGCGTACACAAAGAAATGTAGGAACACAAATGAAAAATATTTCTGATATTAAAGCTAGAATCCTTCATTTTTGCCATGGGTGCTGGTGCTCCTAAATACAAAATTCCAGGTGGCACAGCTAAATATTTAGGAGCATATGTGAGTAAAATGGTTGCACTGTAGAGCCCATGCAGTTTGAAGTGACTAGGCATCAGGATAGTTTAGGTTTAGGGTAGGTGGTTATGGTTAAGGGTAGGCTATGGTTAATGGTAGGTGGTTAGGTTTAGGGTAGGTGGTTATGGTTAAGGGTAGGTGGTTAGGTTTAGGGTAGGTGGTTATGGTTAAGGGTAGGCTATGGTTAATGGTAGGTGGTTAGGTTTAGGGTAGGTGGTTATGGTTAAGGGTAGGTGGTTAGGTTTAGGGTAGGTGGTTATGGTTATGGGTAGGTGGTTAGGTTTAGGGTAGGTGGTTATGGTTAAGGGTAGGTGGTTAGGTTTAGGGTAGGTGGTTATAGTTAAGTGTAGGTGGTTAGGTTTAGGGTAGGTGGTTATGGTTAAGGGTGGTTAGGTTTAGGGTAGGTATTTATAGTTAAGGGTAGGTGGTTAGGTTTAGGGTAGGTGGGTAGATTTATGGTAGGTGGTTATGGTTAAGGGTAGGTGGTTAGGTTTAGGGTAGGTGGTTATGGTTAAGGGTAGGTGGTTAGGTTTAGGGTAGGTGGTTATGGTTAAGGGTAGGTGGTTAGGTTTAGGGTAGGTGGTTATGGTTAAGGGTAGGTGGTTAGGTTTAGGGTAGGTGGTTATAGTTAAGTGTAGGTGGTTAGGTTTAGGGTAGGTGGTTATGGTTAAGGGTGGTTAGGTTTAGGGTAGGTATTTATAGTTAAGGGTAGGTGGTTAGGTTTAGGGTAGGTGGGTAGATTTATGGTAGGTGGTTATGGTTAAGGGTAGGTGGTTAGGTTTAGGGTAGCTGGTTATGGTTAAGGGTAGGTGGTTAGGTTTAGGGTAGGTGGTTATGGTTAAGGGTAGGTGGTTAGGTTTAGGGTAGCTGGTTATGGTTTAGGGTAGGTGGTTAGGTTTAGGGTAGGTGGTTATGGTTTAGGGTAGGTGGTTAGGATTAGGGTAGGTGGTTATGGTTTAGGGTAGGTGGTTAGGATTAGGGTAGGTGGTTAGGTTTAGGGTAGGTGGTTATGGTTTAGGGTAGGTGGTTAGGTTTAGGGTAGGTGGTTATGGTTCAGGGTAGGTGGTTAGGTTTAGGGTATGTGGTTAGGTTTAGGGTAGGTGGTTATGGTTAAGGGTTGTGGCTCACATTGTGTACATTCTTGCTCCTCTCTGCTTTGATCTTCCTCAGGAAGGAATAGAAGAACTTCATAGCACCAGCAGGTAGGAAAGAGACATTACACTTTTCCAGGAGCGGACGCATAAACGGGAACAACACTGGAGTGAGAGAAGGAGAGAAGTAACAGGAGAGGAGGAGACAGGAGAGAAGTAACAGGAGAGGAGGAGACAGGAGAGAAGTAACAGGAGAGGAGAAGACAGGAGAGAAGTAACAGGAGAGGAGGAGACAGGAGAGAAGTAACAGGAGAGGAGGAGACAGGAGAGAAGTAACAGGAGAGGAGACAGGAGAGAAGTAACAGAAGAGGAGGCAGGAGAGAAGTAACAGGAGAGGAGAAGACAGGAGAGACGTAACAGGAGAGGAGGAGACAGGAGAGACGTAACAGGAGAGGAGGAGACAGGAGAGAAGTAACAGGAGAGGAGACAGGAGAGACGTAACAGGAGAGGAGAAGACAGGAGAGAAGTAACAGGAGAGGAGGAGACAGGAGAGAAGTAACAGGAGAGGAGACAGGAGAGACGTAACAGGAGAGGAGGAGACAGGAGAGAAGTAACAGGAGAGGAGGAGACAGGAGAGAAGTAACAGGAGAGGAGGAGACAGGAGAGACGTAACAGGAGAGGAGACAGGAGAGAAGTAACAGGAGAGGAGAAGACAGGAGAGAAGTAACAGGAGAGGAGGAGACAGGAGAGACGTAACAGGAGAGGAGGAGACAGGAGAGACGTAACAGGAGAGGAGAAGACAGGAGAGAAGTAACAGGAGAGGAGACAGGAGAGAAGTAACAGGAGAGGAGAAGACAGGAGAGAAGTAACAGGAGAGGAGACAGGAGAGAAGTAACAGGAGAGGAGGAGACAGGAGAGACGTAACAGGAGAGGAGGAGACAGGAGAGAAGTAACAGGAGAGGAGACAGGAGAGAAGTAACAGGAGAGGAGAAGACAGGAGAGAAGTAACAGGAGAGGAGACAGGAGAGAAGTAACAGGAGAGGAGAAGACAGGAGAGAAGTAACAGGAGAGGAGGAGACAGGAGAGAAGTAACAGGAGAGGAGGAGACAGGAGAGACGTAACAGGAGAGGAGGAGACAGGAGAGACGTAACAGGAGAGGAGAAGACAGGAGAGAAGTAACAGGAGAGGAGACAGGAGAGAAGTAACAGGAGAGGAGAAGACAGGAGAGAAGTAACAGGAGAGGAGACAGGAGAGAAGTAACAGGAGAGGAGAAGACAGGAGAGAAGTAACAGGAGAGGAGGAGACAGGAGAGAAGTAACAGGAGAGGAGAAGACAGGAGAGAAGTAACAGGAGAGGAGGAGACAGGAGAGAAGTAACAGGAGAGGAGACAGGAGAGACGTAACAGGAGAGGAGGAGACAGGAGAGACGTAACAGGAGAGGAGAAGACAGGAGAGAAGTAACAGGAGAGGAGACAGGAGAGAAGTAACAGGAGAGGAGAAGACAGGAGAGAAGTAACAGGAGAGGAGACAGGAGAGACGTAACAGGAGAGGAGGAGACAGGAGAGACGTAACAGGAGAGGAGAAGACAGGAGAGAAGTAACAGGAGAGGAGACAGGAGAGAAGTAACAGGAGAGGAGAAGACAGGAGAGAAGTAACAGGAGAGGAGACAGGAGAGACGTAACAGGAGAGGAGGAGACAGGAGAGACGTAACAGGAGAGGAGAAGACAGGAGAGAAGTAACAGGAGAGGAGACAGGAGAGAAGTAACAGGAGAGGAGAAGACAGGAGAGAAGTAACAGGAGAGGAGACAGGAGAGAAGTAACAGGAGAGGAGGAGACAGGAGAGAAGTAACAGGAGAGGAGGAGACAGGAGAGACGTAACAGGAGAGGAGGAGACAGGAGAGAAGTAACAGGAGAGGAGAAGACAGGAGAGAAGTAACAGGAGAGGAGACAGGAGAGACGTAACAGGAGAGGAGAAGACAGGAGAGACGTAACAGGAGAGGAGAAGACAGGAGAGAAGTAACAGGAGAGGAGACAGGAGAGAAGTAACAGGAGAGGAGAAGACAGGAGAGAAGTAACAGGAGAGGAGACAGGAGAGAAGTAACAGGAGAGGAGGAGACAGGAGAGAAGTAACAGGAGAGGAGGAGACAGGAGAGACGTAACAGGAGAGGAGGAGACAGGAGAGAAGTAACAGGAGAGGAGAAGACAGGAGAGAAGTAACAGGAGAGGAGACAGGAGAGACGTAACAGGAGAGGAGAAGACAGGAGAGAAGTAACAGGAGAGGAGGAGACAGGAGAGACGTAACAGAAGAGGAGACAGGAGAGACGTAACAGGAGAGGAGGAGACAGGAGAGAAGTAACAGGAGAGGAGAAGACAGGAGAGAAGATAATTGAAATGAAGAAACAAGAAGAGATGAGGAATTAATAAAAGAAAAGAGTGGCAATTTACACTGTACATGGAAATGAAAAATACATTGCTTAAATAACAAGGCACGTCATTCCTCTTTGACTACATCAGAGAGATACAGGGACTACATTATGTTCACACACACGCACAGCTTACCTACTAAGATTAGGAGAGGATTTAACAGGTTGAATTTGAGTAGTTTCTTTACGTTGACGACTAAGGGATCGTTGGGTTGGTTGATAGAATCAACGTCAACACTGAACGCACTACTTGCCACCACGTCCATACTGTAGGCCCCAAAGATTCTGGGAAACACACACACAATAAAATGCATGAGAAAGATGTAATGTTACTGCCTCATTCGCACATTTAACAAACTGCATTACCCATACTCACTCTTTAACTTCCAGGACCTCGTCAGTGTCCACCTTCTTCTGCAGAAACTTCACCAGGTTTCTGGAGTGTTGAGTCATTATCATGAACATCTGTCAAAAAATAAGATACATATAGTCTTGCTACAACTAGACATATTCTCACATTTGTTCTGCTCCTCTTTTCTCAGGCCTGGATATAGGGAGCCCAGGTCAACAGCTTTCTCAATGATGCTGGATGTATACTCCACTAGACGTACTCTATAGAGGCTGGATGTATACTCCACTAGACGTACTCTGTAGAGGTTGGATGTATACTCCACTAGACGTACTCTATAGAGGCTGGATGTATACTCCACTAGACGTACTCTATAGAGGCTGGATGTATACTCCACTAGACGTACTCTATAGAGGCTGGATGTATACTCCACTAGACATGCTCTATAGAGGCTGGATGTATACTCCACTAGACATGCTCTATAGAGGTTGGATGTATACTCCACTAGACGTACTCTATAGAGGCTGGATGTATACTCTACTAGATGTACTCTATAGAGGCTGGATGTATACTCCACTAGACGTACTCTGTAGAGGCTGGATGTATACTCCACTAGACATGCTCTATAGAGGCTGGTTGTATACTCCACTAGACGTACTCTATAGAGCCTGGATGTATACTCCACTAGACATGCTCTATAGAGGTTGGATGTATACTCCACTAGACATGCTCTATAGAGGTTGGATGTATACTCCACTAGACGTACTCTATAGAGGCTGGATGTATACTCTACTAGATGTACTCTATAGAGGCTGGATGTATACTCCACTAGACTTACTCTGTAGAGGTTGGATGTATACTCCACTAGACATGCTCTATAGAGGTTGGATATATACTCCACTAGACGTACTCTATAGAGGCTGGATGTATACTCTACTAGATGTACTCTATAGAGGCTGGATGTATACTCCACTAGACGTACTCTGTAGAGGCTGGATGTATACTCCACTAGACATGCTCTATAGAGGTTGGATGTATACTCCACTAGACGTACTCTATAGAGGCTGGATGTATACTCCACTAGACGTACTCTATAGAGGTTGGATGTATACTCCACTAGACGTACTCTATAGAGGCTGGATGTATACTCCACTAGACATGCTCTATAGAGGCTGGATGTATTCTCCACTAGACATGCTCTATAGAGGCTGGATGTATACTCCACTAGACGTACTCTAGAGAGGCTCCACAACCCCTGAGTGCTGTGTGTGTACATTCATGTACGTGTGTCTTTACATCTTTGAGTCGTCCACTGGTGAAGGAGGGAGACAGAGTGCTGCGGATTCTCTTCCACTCATCGTCTTCTACGGTTGTTACAGCGTCGTGGAGCTCCCCGTTCAACCCAAAGTCCTGACCACACACACGTTAGAGAGGTTAAGATCAGGACTGAAGGTTAGAGAGGTTAGGATCAGGACTGAAGGTTAGAGAGGTTAGGGTCAGGACTGAAGGTTAGAGAGGTTAGGATCAGGACTGAAGGTTAGAGAGGTTAGGGTCAGGACTGAAGGTTAGAGAGGTTAGGATCAGGACTGAAGGTTAGAGAGGTTAGGGTCAGGACTGAAGGTTAGAGAGGTTAGGGTCAGGACTGAAGGTTAGAGAGGTTAGGTTTGTTTGGGTATTTCTGCTTACCCGTCTGTTGGTAAAAACAGAGTAACATTCCTTCACCAGGATGGTTTTGATCATGGCTGTGTCCATCACCCCCATTATGGGCAGTCTGCCATCAAATAACCTAAAAGAATGACAAAATACTAAAATAACTACTAAATACTATTAAGAACTACTAAATATTATTAAGAACTACTAAATACTAAGATTGATTAAAAGAGCCAGAATTACAAATAATTCACCAGAGCATTGAAAACATAGTTCCCCTATATTTGTACAAACGCACCCCCAACCCCCACACACACACACTCTACCCCCCCCACACACACCTATCCCCCCCAAACACACTCTACCCCCCCCCCCCAAACACACACACTCTACCCCCCCCCCACACACACCTATCCCCCCAAAACACACCTATCCCCTCACACACACTCTAACCCCCACACACACACCTACCCCCCCACACACACAACTACCCACCTGCACACACACACACACCTCTACCCCACCCAAACACCTACCCACACACACACACTAACCCCCACACAAACACCTACCCCCCACACAAACACCTACCCCACACACAAACCCCTGCCCCCACACAGACACCTACCACCACACACACACCTACCCCCACACACACACACACCTACCCCCACACATCGCCGTACTTCTGGTAACAGGCATTGTCAAATATGAAGAGACCCTGTGAAAGAAGGGAGGAGATCAGCTTGAGTCCTCATGGTCCTCATGTCACACTATATGGACACCCAGTGAGTTCGAGCAACACACTACACACCAGCAGAAGTAGTAATATTAATGTAATAGTAACCTCACCCTTTTGTACTCTAAAAACGTCCCTATGAAGGGGAGAGGTTTAGGTCCCTGGATGCCGAGTTTCTTGAAGAATCCATAAGGTGCATACCCATACCTTATTATAGGGTTAGAGAGAAATATTCAGTGAGGGGAACGACCCAATTGTTTCCACCGTGAAGTCTCAGTCGCCCCTTTGAAGACCAGGAACCGTCTTTTTAGTGTGTCGCCATCCTGCTTCGTGGAGGAGTTTTTGGAAACATCGTATGCAGTTTGAGCCACTCAAGGGAAGTGAAGTTGCAGGCTAGCTCAGTGCTGCCCCTTCATTGAGTATCTCAAGTTGATGGCCGACAGGGGTACTGCAGGCTGCCAGCAGCCACTAAATTATCCTTATGTGTGTGATTTCAGCTAAAAGGCCCCGGGGGGTGTTGGATATGGATAATATACCACAGCTAAGGGCTGTTCTTAGGCACGACGCAACGCAGAGTGCCTGGACACGGCCCTTAGCCGTGGTATATTGGCCATACTTCCCAAACCCCAGAGTTGCCTTATTGCTACTATAAAGTGGCTACCAACGTAATTAGAGCAGTAAAATTAAATGCTCTGTCATATCCGTGGTATACGGTCTGACATACCATGGCTTTCAGCCAATCAGCATTCAGGGCTCGAACCACACAGTTTATAATAAAAAAATAATTGGTTAAAGGACATAAATCTGAAATAGAAGCAAGTAATGGTACCATGATTGTGTTCAGAATTTTTTTTACATCCATGAATATTCACCATTAAGATTGCCATATTCCCATTGACTACAATGGGAGATGCAACTTTCTGAAAACAATGCCTGCAGTACCCCGGTCGGCCTCAATGAGAGAGAGCAGTCGTTCTCATTTAGTTAATGTAATAATAGATTAATAGATACAGTAATGTTTCAAATCACAGTAGTTAAAGTATAGATAATACACTCAAGATACAATATAAAACACAACATACATTACTTGAGATACTTGTTGGCTATGTAATGTTTACATATAATGTATTTAGCTGTATAGTTTACTGCCTATAGGCTTACACTGTAACAGAACATGTTACTACTGTGTGATGTTCTCAACTTAAAAGGTACTACGTGTAACAATTCAACAACAAACTGTATCTTGTTGTCAAAACAAGAGATTTGCTGGCCCCAGTCAATTTGACAACAGGAGATTTGCTGGCCCCAGCCAATTTGACCACAAGAGATTTGCTGGCCCCAGCCAATTTGACCACAAGAGATTTGCTGGCCCCAGCTAATTTGAAAACAAGAGATTTGATGGCCCCAGCCAATTTGACAACAAGAGATTTGCTGGCCCCAGCCAATTTGAAAACAAGAGATTTGATGGCCCCAGCCAATTTGACAACAAGAGATTTGCTGGCCCCAGCCAATTTGAAAACAAGAGATTTGCTGGCCCCAGCCAATTTGAAAACAAGAGATTTGATGGCCCCAGCCAATTTGACCACAAGAGATTTGCTGGCCCCAGCCAATTTGAAAACAAGAGATTTGCTGGCCCCAGCCAATTTGAAAACAAGAGATTTGATGGCTCCAGTCAATTTGACCACAAGAGATTTGCTGGCCCCAGCCAATTTGACAACAAGAGATTTGCTGGCCCCAGCCAATTTGAAAACAAGAGATTTGCTGGCTCCAGTCAATTTGACCACAAGAGATTTACTGGCCCCAGCCAATTTGACAACAAGAGATTTGCTGGCCCCAGCCAATTTGAAAACAAGAGATTTGCTGGCCCCAGTCAATTTGACCACAAGAGATTTGCTGGCCCCAGCCAATTTGACCACAAGAGATTTGCTGGCCCCAGTCAATTTGAAAACAAGAGATTTGCTGGCCCCAGCCAATTTGAAAACAAGAGATTTGCTGGCCCCAGCCAATTTGAAAACAAGAGATTTGCTGGCCCCAGCCAATTTGAAAACAAGAGATTTGCTGGCCCCAGTCAATATGAACACAATAGACAGTCAGTCTTTCGTTGAACAATAAGAAGGCTTCACCATTAGAATAAAATTGTGTGTGGGCCAATAACATTTTTGAGAAAAAATATTGTGAAACACTATCATTCCATTATTACTGTAGATATATTAAGGACATTTTGTCCTTTTCTCAACAGCAGGTTAGTACAGAAAGCATGATTATGAACCTTTTCTAATAAAAGGTACTTACCACATGAAGAGAGCAAATAGTGTCACTACCAGAGTCCATGTCTCTGTGGAGAACGAAGGAAAGTACCACATCGTGTCTGCGCTCTGTTGCACTTTTGACTCTGACCGACCTGTAATTCTCTCTTCTTCTTCTGTAATATTATGGCGATCCACAAAGGAATGGTGTAATTATTTTACTTCCACCTTTTTAAAGGGCTATTCGGTAGCTTGAGGGTTAACGGGCGACTCTTTGCAGAGAGAGAGAGAGAGAATAGAGATAGATAGAGGACTCATATTTATATATGTGCCATTATAGCTTCTATGACACTGTGGGCAGCACCATTGAGGCTACAACATGTAGAAATCCCCACCAGATGAGTACTTGACTACATTAAAATGGCAAAGGCATGGTGGAAGCCCTCAACGGTGCTACCCATGATAAACGCCTTTTGGTCATTATAGGCCTCTATCATTCTCTATTGGGGAGGGCGAGGGGCGGGCAGAAGTAAAACAAATGACACAGGAATGTAAATGATTGACACAGGAATGTAAATGATTGACACAGGAATGTAAGTTAAGTCATAGACTGTTCTCTCTGCTACCGCACGGCAAGCGGAACCGGAGCACCAAGTCTCGGTCCAAAAGGCTCCTGAACAGCTTCGACCCCCAAGCCATAAGACATCTGAACAAGTAATGAAATGGCCACCCAGACTATCTACATTGACCCCCCCCCTCCCTTTGTTTTTACACTGCTTTAACTCACTGTCTATTATCTATGCATAGTCAATATAACCCAACCTACATGTAAAAACTACCTCGACTAACCTGTACCCCTGCACATTGACTCTGTACCGGTACCCCCTCGTTATTGTTATGTCATTTTATTGTCTTACTTTACTTTTTTTTAAACTTTAGTTTATTTAGTAAATATTTATATTTCTTGAACTGCATTGTTGGTTAAGGCCTTGTAATAAAGCAGTTCACGGTTGTATTCTGCGCATGTGACAAATAATATTTGATTTTATTTGAGCAATAACAAGACACAACTAGCTGAAACGAGCTAGCTACGATTCCCTCATAACAAGAAACCAGCTTTACCCCAGTCCTGGTGTGTATTCACAAGAAACCACCTTTACCCCAGTCCTGGTGTGTATTCACAAGAAACCAGCTTTACCCCAGTCCTGGTGTGTATTCACAAGAAACCAGCTTTACCCCAGTCCTGGTGTGTATTCACAAGAAACCACCTTTACCCCAGTCCTGGTGTGTATTCACAAGAAACCACCTTTACCCCAGTCCTGGTGTGTATTCACAAGAAACCACCTTTACTCCAGTCCTGGTGTGTATTCACAAGAAACCAGCTTTACCCCAGTCCTGGTGTGTATTCACAAGAAACCAGCTTTACCCCAGTCCTGGTGTGTATTCACAAGAAACCACCTTTACCCCAGTCCTGGTGTGTATTCACAAGAAACCAGCTTTACCCCAGTCCTTGTCAGGATTTGGCCAGGGTTGTTCCGGGTTTTGGTCACTAGATGCCCCCATTGTGCTTTTTGACCTTATGTTTTTTCCCTTGTTCCCCATTATTATTTGCACCTGTGCCTCGTTTACCCTGATTGTATTTAAACCCTTAGTTTCCCTCAGTTCTGTGCTCTGTGTTTGTATGTTAGCACCCAGCCCTAGTGTTCTGTGTATTCTTGTCGATTCCGGTGGATGCTCTTGTGGAATTCTGTTTTTGTTTTTGAGTATCTCTTGAGGCTTTTTGTGCTATTCCTACCACCTTTTGGATTTGCCATTTTTGTACTGAAGGACTTCTCCTTTTTACTTTATTAAATACACCGTCTTAAGTACTGCTGTGTCTGCCTCATCTTCTGGGTTCTGCTGACTATTCGTGGCTCAGTTGGTTAAGTGACTGTTTCTCACTCCAGAGACCCAGGTTCGTAACCGGGTCCTGACAGAAACACAGAGCCAAAAATGAACCCAGAGGCAGCCAGTTCCCAGGACCTTTTTGCAATGCTGTCCCACCACCAGGAGACTGTCCAACGCCACGAAGCCGCCCTGGTTCAGCAAGAGGCCTTAATGGCTAGACATTCTCATCTTCTGTCGGAGATGCTGACTTCCATTAAGCAAATATCTGATCGTCTTACCCCGGCAACAGTTCCCGTCCCAGTACCTCAGATTCACGTACCCATGGCAGTTAACCCCCTGGCTGAACCTCGTCTTCCACCTCCCCAACGGTTCTCAGGTGATCCAAGTGCTTGTAAAGGGTTTCTCACCCAATGTTCTCTCTCCTTTGAGCTACAACCCTCGTCGTTTCCCACCGACCGGTCTAAGATCGCTTATATCATCACCCTGCTGTCGGAAAAAGCCCTGGCCTGGGCTACTGCTGTGTGGGATGCCCATAGTTCCTGCTGTGCCAGCTACTCTGCCTTTGCTGAGGAATTCAAACGAGTGTTTCAAGGCCCAAGCAGTGGTTCTGACTCAGCCAAACAGCTCCTGACTCTCCACCAAGGTTGGCGCAGCGTGACGGACTATGCCATCCAGTTCCGCACGGTGGCAGCAGCAAGTGGCTGGAACAACGAGGCGCTCACGGTGTGCTTTCTGAAAGGCCTTTCCGACACTATCCAAGATGAACTGGCCACTCGGGAACCACCGGACAATCTCGAGTCCCTGATCAAGTTGGCCTCACGCATTGACCAGCGTCTGAGAGAGAGAGAACTCAACCGTAGACCTCTAGCCCCTATCAGTCCCAGCTCCGAGTCCCCACCTTTATCCTCGCTGGCTCCATCGGAACCCATGCAGATTGGACGCATCTCCCAGGCTGAGAGAGACCGCCGGATGAGGGAGCGACGCTGTCTATATTGCGGCAAACCGGGCCATTTCCGTTCCACGTGTCCCGTGCTCCAGGGAAACGCTCTGTCCCGTACAGACCGGGGGAAACTGTAACGGGAAACATAACCTCCTCCCATCCGTCCAACTCCTGTCTGCTCATTCCAGTCACCCTCTCCTGGGACAACCACAAGCTTCACCTTCAAGCCTTGGTAGACTCTGGAGCCGCAGGTAACTTCATGGATGGTGTCTGGGCGAAGGAGAATGGCGTTCCCTCTGAACCTCTAAGTGAACCCATGAGGGTCACTACATTGGATGGAAGCCCTTTGGGATCTGGACTTGTCACTCATGTCACTACCTCCTTGCGACTTTCAGTTTCACAACACCAGGAATTGATGAACTTTCATTTGATCTCCTGTTCCGAGTTCCCTCTCGTCCTTGGATACCCCTGGCTTCACAGCCATAACCCTCACATCGACTGGTCTGTGGGCACTATCAAGCAGTGGGGTCCTACGTACCAAGCTACTTGTATTTTCCAGAATTCCCCGAGTTCTACTCCCGAGTCTTTAGAATCCATCGACCTGACCCGAGTTCCCGAGTGTTACCATGACCTCAAACTGGTGTTTAGCAAACAGAGGGCCACCATGCTACCACCCCATAGACCTTACGATTGCCCCATCGACCTGTTTCCGGGCACTTGCCCCCCCCAGGGGTCGGATCTTTTCCCTATCTCCACCCGAACGAGCTGCTATGGATACCTACAACAAGGACTCTCTGGAAGCAGGCCTCATGCGTCCATCCACCTCCCCGGCGGGAGCAGGGTTTTTCTTTGTGGCCAAGAAAGACGGTGGATTACGTCCTTGCATCGACTACCGGGGACTCAATGTCATAACCGTCCGTAACCGTTACCCGCTACCCCTTATGGCCACAGCCTTCGAGCTGCTCCAGGAAGCAGTTGTTTTCACTAAGCTTGACCTGCGGAACGCATACCATCTTGTGCGGATCAGACCTGGTGACGAGTGGAAGACCGCTTTCAACACGCCTACTGGTCACTATGAATACTTGGTGATGCCCTTCGGCCTGACCAACGCCCCAGCGGTGTTCCAAGCGCTCATAAACGATGTGCTTAGGGATATGCTTAACATATTTGTGTTCGTTTACTTGGATGACATCCTCATCTTTTCGAGCTCCCTTCAAGAACACACTAAGCATGTCAGACAAGTACTCAAACGCCTCCTGGACAGCCATCTGTACGTTAAGCCGGAAAAATGTGAATTCCATTCATCCCGAGTACAATTCCTGGGATTTGTAGTGGAACCCGGTCGAGTCCAAATGGACCCCAGGAAGGTAGGGGCGGTAGCGGATTGGCCCACCCCCAAATCCGTTAAGGAAGTTCAGCGTTTCCTGGGCTTCACACACTTTTACCGCAAGTTCATCAAGAACTTCAGCTTGGTGGCAGCCCCTCTCTCAGCTTTAACCAAGGGTGGCAATGCAAGGTTTTTGTGGGGAAGAGAAGCTGAGACGGCCTTCCAAGGACTCAAGCAGCGCGTTCTCTCTGCTCCCATCCTGATACTACCGACTACGGATGAACCATTTGTGGTGGAGGTAGACGCATCAGAGGTTGGTGTTGGAGCTGTCCTGTCTCAGAGGGGTGAAGACAAGAAGCTTCATCCGTGCGCTTTCTTCTCACACCGGCTTACCCCGACTGAGAGGAACTACGATGTGGGGGATCGTGAACTCCTAGCGGTTAAGATGGCATTGAAGGAATGGAGACACTGGCTCGATGGGGGCTTCTGCCAGTCTATCTTCAGGGTACCATCCGGATTCCAACGGCCAAACAGAGGATGAATCAAGAGCTGGAAACCACCCTCCATTTACATTTACATTTAAGTCATTTAGCAGACGCTCTTATCCAGAGCGACTTACAAATTGGTGAATTCACCTTCTGACATCCAGTGGAACAGCCACTTTACAATAGTGCATCTAAATCATTAAGGGGGGGGGGGGTGAGAAGGATTAATTACCCTCCGATGTATGACTCGTGACAACCCGTCCACATGGTCATCCTTTATTGTTTGGGCCGAATACGCGCACAACACCTTGCGCTCCTCCTCCACTGGTATGTCCCCGCACGAGTGTCAGTTTGGCTATGCTCCTCCATTGTTCCCGGACCAGGAGGCAGAAGTCAGAGTGCCTTCAGCCTTGAAGTTCGTCAGACGCTGTCGGCTTATGTGGAGGAAGACCCGTCTTAATCTTATGCGTTCCTCACAGAGGTACCAACAACAAGCCAACAGACGTTGCCGGCCCGGGCCTACCCTGCGCCCCGGCCAGAGAGTCTGGCTCTCCACAAGAGACTTACCTCTACGGGTGGAGTCTCGCAAGCTGTCCCAAAAATACATCGGTCCCTTCAAGGTTGCCAGGAGAGTTAACCCAGTTTCTTATCGCCTACACTTACCCAGATCCCTTAAGATTAATCCCACATTTCACATTTCATTGTTAAAACCTGTTGTTTTTTCTCCCCTTGTTCCGGCAGACAGACCTCCCCCTCCGCCTCGTGTCATTGGAGACCAGCCGGCTTATACCGTCCATCGGATACTGGATTCCCGCCGGGTGCAGCGGTCCTGGCAGTATCTGGTGGACTGGGAAGGCTACGGTCCCGAGGAGCGCTCCTGGGTTCCTGCCAAAGACATCCTGGACCCTGACCTCATTCGTCAGTTCAGGGCCCTCCACCCTGAGAGAGCTGGTAGGAACGTCAGGAGCCGTTCCTAGGGGGATTCTGTCAGGATTTGGCCAGGGTTGTTCCGGGTTTTGGTCACTCGATGCCCCCATTGTGCTTTTTGACCTTATGTTTTTTCCCTTGTTCCCCATTATTATTTGCACCTGTGCCTCGTTTCCCCTGATTGTATTTAAACCCTTAGTTTCCCTCAGTTCTGTGCTCTGTGTTTGTATGTTAGCACCCAGCCCTAGTGTTCTGTGTATTCTTGTCGATTCCGGTGGATGCTCTTGTGGAATTCTGTTTTTGTTTTTGAGTATCTCTTGAGGCTTTTTGTGCTATTCCTACCACCTTTTGGATTTGCCATTTTTGTACTGAAGGACTTCTCCTTTTTACTTTATTAAATACACCGTCTTAAGTACTGCTGTGTCTGCCTCATCTTCTGGGTTCTGCTGACTATTCGTGGCTCAGTTGGTTAAGTGACTGTTTCTCACTCCGGAGACCCAGGTTTGTAACCGGGTCCTGACAGTCCTGGTGTGTATTCACAAGAAACCAGCTTTACCCCAGTCCTGGTGTGTATTCACAAGAAACCAGCTTTACCCCAGTCCTGGTGTGTATTCACAAAAAAACACCTTTACCCCAGTCCTGGTGTGTATTCACAAGAAACCAGCTTTACCCCAGTCCTGGTGTGTATTCACAAGAAACCAGCTTTACCCCAGTCCTGGTGTGTATTCACAAGAAACCACCTTTACCCCAGTCCTGGTGTGTATTCACAAGAAACCACCTTTACTCCAGCCCTGGTGTGTATTCACAAGAAACCAGCTTTACCCCAGTCCTGGTGTGTATTCACAAGAAACCAGCTTTACCCCAGTCCTGGTGTGTATTCACAAGAAACCACCTTTACCCCAGTCCTGGTGTGTATTCACAAGAAACCACCTTTACCCCAGTCCTGGTGTGTATTCACAAGAAACCACCTTTACCCCAGTCCTGGTGTGTATTCACAAAAAAACACCTTTACCCCAGTCCTGGTGTGTATTCACAAGAAACCAGCTTTACCCCAGTCCTGGTGTGTATTCACAAAAAAACACCTTTACCCCAGTCCTGGTGTGTATTCACAAAAAAACACCTTTACCCCAGTCCTGGTGTGTATTCAACGGGAACCACCTTTACCCCAGGCCTTGGGTGTATTTACTAGGAACCACGCGGAAGAAAACGAGCTGAAACGGAAAGGAATCTACCTCATTTTGTCCAATAAGAAACAAGTTTTTGTGCAAAAAGTGTCACTTTACAAAATGTTTTCCTACGGTTTGATACATGTGTACTTAAAACGCAACTGAAGGCAATGAACAACTCCTCTGATAGCATCGGTAATAAGTCAGAAACATTTATTCTAGTGTCAAAAGGACTACAAATTGTAGGCTAAAAAGGATAATTTTGTTCATAATGTCCCCATTGTGTTGTATGACCTTTTATTGTCCCCAGCACAAGGTGCACCTGTGCAATGATCATGCTGTTTAATCAGCTTCTTGATATGCCACACTGAGGACAGACACATCTGTCCTCTATGTCTACATTTGTAATGGTAAAGGTTTACATTTTTTAAGTTACGTATTTAATACATTTTGTGTCTTGAGGATGTGGGCTGAGCAGACATTTAACAGAACAGAAAACACAAAACATTATAAAGCAAAGTGCTTCTTTGTACTTTGAGGCACTATGCCCTTTTAGGGCATTTAAGCTCCAACTCCTCTCCTAATGTACCAAACGTGTGCTGCCGTCCTGTTAAGGTAACATATTATTTTATTACAATGGTTAAATTGGATTTTTGTGTTCAATGGTGTTATTTGCCCCCTAGTGGAGCTTTCTGGTACTTAGAAAGACTTCGCAAACAGGAAGTTGAGAATTTGTTCTGCACGCATAGAAGCAGCTACAAACAACGCTACGGTGCAGGTCTTTCAATGTAGTTATTTCTTGTCACGCTTCAGCCTTGGAAAATATTTGTTTGTAAGTTCGATTCAAGCATTTAGCTAATGATGATAATCTTGTTATTGATAGAGTTGCTTACGTATCAATGTTGGTTGCATTTACTCACAAATGGCAATTCCTTTAATGTATGTCGTTAGCTGTATTAATTTGCTCGTGCGTCATGCAAACGAATTGTAAAATATACAATACTGTAGTTTTTTTTACTGTTTCTAGTGTAATGTGCTTTGTTATTCTACATAGATGGTTGTACATTATTAGAGTAATGAAAGGAGCCAATGACCATATGAGTAACAATTAGCTATATGGTTTGGCATCATGCCAGATGCATGGTGCCTTAGCGCGTGCTTTGTATTTATGCAACTTCAAATGTATAATGTACAGTAACAGTATGTCGGTGTGAATTGAATATTAAAGTATATTCTTTTCTGTATTTTGCAGTTTCACAACAAACGTTTTCAATATATTAATTCAAGAAAAGTCAGGCCTTGGGAGTTTTATTGAAGACTTAGTTGTTAGCTATCTGTCTAGTTTTGCATGGGAACGCAACTCAAGGGCAGAATAAAACGCCTGTGGATTATGCCCTGGCACATACATTGGAGAAAGACTGCCCCGTAAGTGTTGTGGTCAGTTACCTTGTAAATTAAAATATAGTGGCTGGTGGGGGTCTAATTGGGAGAGTGGATCCACCAAGAGACTGATATGAGATGAGTGGAGGCCCCACACACTTCAGAACGGTGTATGCTGCCCTCCCACTCACCCCCTCCCAATCCCTCGGATAGAGCACCTCTCCACTCTCACCAATAACCACCATTGAATCTTAGCTATAAACAAACAAGGAATAATGTCCAGAACTCTTATTGATTTTACAGCAGGTTAAGTCACAAAAAGAAATACAATTACATTTGTTAGTTTTCACTCTGTCAAAACCTAATGGATGACCAGTAAAAGCACAACCCAAGTTTATTCACCCATTGGGTCAAACAGCTGCAAAGATAGATATGTTTACACAAGCGCATATATTTATACCCTCCAGTAGGCGGAGTCCAATCCTTGCACATCTAGTCAGCCAATACATCTCTGTTGCTAGTCAGGAACTTAATTGGTTCCTCTCAGTGGTGTAGTGGGCATGTAAGTGTGTGTGTAACAGGACAGTTCCTTGTCATGACCTGATCTCAGGCCAAATTCCTCACTCCCCCATGACTGTCCAACCTTATCAGTACAGATACCTATACAAACGACTTAAGTAGTACTTAAAATATTTGTACTTAAAATATTTGTACTTAAATACTTTATCACAGGAGGTCAGTGAGTGCAGCTCAGTTTGCACCTCATTTTGAGGGCAGTGAGCACAAAGCCGGTCTTCTCTTCAGAGCCAGGTCTGCCTACTGCGGCCTCTTATTGAGTGTGTACATAATCATAGCTTTCCTTCGTTTCAGGTCAGTCACAGTGATCAGGTATTCTGCCGCTGTGTACTGTCTGTGTAGGGTCAGTCACAGTGATCAGGTATTCTGCCACTGTGTACTGTCTGTGTAGGGTCAGTCACAGTGATCAGGTATTCTGCCACTGTGTACTGTCTGTGTAGGGTCAGTCACAGTGATCAGGTATTCTGCCGCTGTGTACTGTCTGTGTAGGGTCAGTCACAGTGATCAGGTATTCTGCCACTGTGTACTGTCTGTGTAGGGTCAGTCACAGTGATCAGGTATTCTGCCACTGTGTACTGTCTGTGTAGGGTCAGTCACAGTGATCAGGTATTCTGCCGCTGTGTACTGTCTGTGTAGGGTCAGTCACAGTGATCAGGTATTCTGCCACTGTGTACTGTCTGTGTAGGGTCAGTCACAGTGATCAGGTATTCTGCCACTGTGTACTGTCTGTGTAGGGTCAGTCACAGTGATCAGGTATTCTGCCGCTGTGTACTGTCTGTGTAGGGTCAGTCACAGTGATCAGGTATTCTGCCACTGTGTACTGTCTGTGTAGGGTCAGTCACAGTGATCAGGTATTCTGCCACTGTGTACTGTCTGTGTAGGGTCAGTCACAGTGATCAGGTATTCTGCCACTGTGTACTGTCTGTGTAGGGTCAGTCACAGTGATCAGGTATTCTGCCACTGTGTACTGTCTGTGTAGGGTCAGTCACAGTGATCAGGTATTCTGCCGCTGTGTACTGTCTGTGTAGGGTCAGTCACAGTGATCAGGTATTCTGCCACTGTGTACTGTCTGTGTAGGGTCAGTCACAGTGATCGGGTATTCTGCCACTGTGTACTGTCTGTTTAGAGCCAAATAGCATTTTAGTTTGCTCAGTTTTTTTTGTTAATTCTTTCCAATGTGTCAAGCAATCTTTTTGTTTTCTCATAATTTGGTTGGATCTAATTGTGTTGAACAGACCCCCAGGACCAGCTCGCCAGCTGGACTCTTCTCCAGGTTAGTCTTTCTCTAGGTGATGGCTTTGTTATGGGAGGTTTTGGAATCACTTCCTTTTAGGTGGTTGCAGAATTGAATGCCTCTTTTCTGGAATTTGATCATTAGAGGTCTAATTATGTTCTGTGTACATTATTTGGTGTTTTACGTTGTACACAGGATATTTTTGCTGAATTCAGCATGCAGAGGTCAGTTTGGTGTTTGTCCAATTTTGTGAATTCTTGGTTGATGAGCGGACCCCAGACCTTGCAACCATAAAGGGAAATGGGTTCTGTAACTGATTCAAGTATTTTTTGGGTCCTAATTGGTATGTCGAATTTCACATTCCTTTTGATGTCGCAGAAGGCTCTCCTTGACTTGTCTCTCAGATTGTTCACAGCTTTGTGGAAGTTACCTGTGCCTCTGATGTTTAGGCCAAGGTATGTACATTTTTTTTGTGTGAAATATGAGACTTCTGACTTCAGTGCATTGAAGACAACTGTGAAAAAAACTATCTCAGACTGGGAAAAATCGTTTTGAATGGCATAGCCTCGGGAAGTAGGGGTAATGGAGGGGCTGCAGCACACACTGATAAATTGAAATAATTCTACCAAAATTAGGCTATAAAAAACATATTACTCCTTTCTGATCAGACATCAATACAATTATTCAAAATACAACAGGTGTAGACTTTACCGTGAAATGCTTACTTACCAGCCCATAACCAACCATGCAGAATTTTTAAAAAGTATGTAAGAAAATATATGAAAAAAAATGAAAAAATGTACATAAAAAAACAAACTCAAGTAAGAAAAATAGTAACACAATAAAATAACAATAGCAAGGCTATATACAGGGGAACCGGTACAGAGTCAATGTGCGGGGGTACAGGTTAGTCGAGCTAAATTGAGGTAATATGTGCAAGTAGGTAGGGGTAAAGAAATTTGCATAGAGAATAAACAGCAAGTAGCTGCAACGTAAAAAAGGTGATTCATGCAAATAATCCGGGTAGCCATTAAATGAATTGTTTAGCAATGACTTGAAGCTGTTAATGCCCCAGTACCGCTGGCCGTGCGGTAACAGAGAGAACAGTCTATGACTAGGGTGGCTGAAGTTTTTGACCATTTTTTAAGGCCTTCCTCTGACACCGCCTGGCATAGAGGTTCTGGATGGTATAGAGGTCCTGGATGGCATATGCGTGGCAGATGTGTTGTTGCCTACCCTTTTCACCTAGTGTCGGCCCATCAGGAAGTCCAGGATCCAGTTGCAGAGGAAGGTGTTAAGTCCCAGGGTCCTTAGTTGAGTGATGACCTTTGACAGCACTATGGTGTTGAATGCTGAGCTGTAGTCAACAAACTGCATTTTCACGTAAGTGTTCCTTTTGTCCAGGTGGGAAAGGGCAGTGTGGAGAGCAATGGAGAATGCATCATCTGTGGATCTGTTGGGGCGGTATGCTAATCGTAATGGGTCTAGGGTTTCTGGGATAATGGTGTTGATGTGAGCCATGACCAGCCTTTGAAAGCACTTCGTGTCTACAGATGTACAGTGGGGCAAAAAAGTATTTAGTCAGCCACCACTTAAAGCCACCACTTTAAATGATGAGAGAGGCCTGTAATATTCATCATAGGTACACTTCAACTATGACAGACAAAATGAGAAAAAAAATCCAGAAAATCACATTGTAGGATTTTTTATGCATTTATTTGCAAATTATGGTGGAAAATAAGTATAAGTGCCACGGGGTCGTCATTTCAGCAGGTTACTTTGGCTTTCTTGGGCACAAGGACTATGGCGGTCTGATTGAAACGTGGGTATTAAAGACTGTCAGTGAAAGGTGGAAAATGTCAGTGAAGACACTTGCCAGTTGGTCAGCGCATTCTCTGATTATGCGTCCTGGTAATCCGTCTGGCCCTGCGGCCTTGTGAAGGTTGACCTGTTTAAAGGTTTTACTCACATCGGCTACGGAGAGCGTGATCACAGTCATACAGAACAGCTGGTGCTCTCATGCATGGTTCAGTGTTGCTTGTCTCGAAGAAGGCATTTAGCTAGTTTGGTAGACTCGCATTACTGGGCAGCTCGCGGCTGGGTTTCCTTTTGTAATCCGTAATAATTTGCAAGCCCTGCAACACCTGACGAGCATAAGAGTCGGTGTAGTAGGATTCAGTCTTAGTCCTGTACTGATGCTTTGCCTGTTTGATGGTTCATCAGAGGGCATAGTGGGATTTTGCATAAGCATCTGGATTAGTGTCCCGTTCCTTGAAAGCGGCAGCTCTACCCTTTTGTTCAATGCGGATGTTGCCTTTAATCCATGGCTTCTGGTTTGGGTATGTACATACAGTCACTGTTGGGACGACGTCATTGGTCCACTTATTGATGAAGCCAGTGACTGATGTGGTGTACTCCTCAATGCCATCGGATGAATCCCGGAACATATTCTAGTCTGTGCTATCAAAACAGTACTGCAGCTTAGCATCCACGTCATCAGACCACTTCCATATTGAACAAGTCACTGGTACATCTTGCTTGAAATTTTTGGTGGTTATTTAACCACTCCTTTTTCTCCCCAATTTCAATATCGTCTCATCAGTGCACTGCAACTCCCCAATAGGCTTGCGAGAGGCGAAGGTGTAGTCAAGCATCCTCCGAAACATGACCCGCCTAACCCCGCTCCTTAACACCTGCCAGTTTACCTCGGAAGCCAGCCACACGAATGTGTTGAAGGAAACACTGTTCAACTGGCGACCAGGGTCAGCGTGCAGGCACCCGGCCCGCCACACGGAGTCGCTAGGGCGCTTTGAGCCCCCCCGGCCAAACCCTCTTCTAACCTGGACGATGGTGGACCAATTGTGCACCGTCCTAAGGGACTCCTGGCCACTGCCGGTTGTGGCACAGCCCGGGAATTAACCTGTGTCTGTAGTAACGCCTCCCTGCATGAGTTTTTGCTAGTAAGCAGGAATCAGGAGGATAGAATTATGGTCAGATTTGCCAAATGGAGGGCGAGGGTGGTCTAGAGCTTTTTCCCCTCTGTTTGCACATATGACATGCTGGTAGAAATGTGGTAAAATTTAAGTTTTCATGCATTAAAGGCCCCGGCCACTAGGAGAGCTGCTTCTGGGTGAGCATTCTCTTGTATGCTTATGGCCTTATACAGCTCATTGAGTGTGGTCGTAGTTCCTTCATCGGTTTATGGTGGTAAATAGACAGCTACGAAAAATATAGAGAAACTCACTTGGTAAATAGTGGGGTCTAGAGATTATCATGAGGTACTCAACCTCAGGCGAGCAAAACCTTAAGACTTCCTTAATTTTAGAGATCGCGCAACACCTGTTGTTGACAAATAGACATAAACCACCACCCCTCGTCTTAACGGAGGTTGCTTTTCTGTCTTGCCGATGCACGGAAAACCCAGCCAACTGTATATTATCCATGTCCTCATTCAGCCATGACATAAGATATTACAGTTTTGAATGTCCCGTTGGTAGGATAGTCTCGAACGGAGCTCATCCAGTTTATTCTCCAGTGATTGCACATTTGTTGTAGGATGGATGGTAAATGCAGATTATCCACTCACTGACATTCTTACCAAGCACCCCATCTGTGCCCCCTGTTTCGGCATCTTCTCTTCATGCGAATGATGGTGATTTGCGCCTGGTCCGAGAGGAGATGTAAAATCTTTTGCCTCGGATTCATTAAAGAAAAAAATCTTCCATTTCGAGGTGAGTTATCGCTGTTCTGATGTCCAGATGCTCTTTTTGGTCATAAGAGACCGTGTACAAAAAAAGTTACAAACAATGCTAAAAAACACACAGAATGGTTAGGAGCCCATAAAATGGGAGCCATCCCCTTTGGGGAAAATCTTGAGTAATTTGGTCATTACTTAAGTAGTTGCTTTTAGTTGCTTTCAGTTGAGTTTATTAATGAAAAACCATACATGCACATGAGTAAAATCATTGAGGAAAACACAATAAAATCTGTGACTTATTTCCATTGTGGTCTTGAGACAAGATGCCTAGGCAAGATCCAACATGGTTGCACACAGTACGACAGTGAGATCATAAAACATCTATCTCATCATCGCAGTTGCAACAGTCAAGTGGGCACAGAACACGTCAAACAGTTTTTTACTTTGTTTTTAAAGCTGCCCATAGAGGACGTCGTTTTTATAAGCAGAGGCAACACATTCCACTCTGAGGCTCCAGTATACAAGACCGTACCTTTCCCAGGATTACTCTTGAACCTGTATAAGCACACATTAACAATATCTGATCTGGTGCTGTGATTGTGTGCATCCCTAACATGGGGAAAGTAATCAGTTAGATATCTGGGCACAGAACCAGAAATACTCCTGTACACCGAACCCAGTCTGATGTGGGACACCCTAGTCTCAACAGGCAGCCAGTTGAGTTCCTGAAAGCAGCTCTTGCCTATGTGAGTACGTGGACTCACCTTCAATATTACCCTGATCAGCTTATTCTGGGATATCTGTAGCTTCCCCTTCAGAAGCTTAGCTAATCCTAGAAACCAGGAAGTACTAGCGTAGTCAACATGGCATTGAATGAGGGTGGTGACTAGCACTCTCATGGAGTCCTTATCAAGCAGCATGGACTTTCTAGCCCAAAACTTAATCCTGGCATTAACCTTCACTAGCATTTTAGTGGTAATACACACATCCCAAGCTTCCATCAAGAATGCATCTCAGGTAGCTAACAGGTTATAGTAGTCAACACCTCACCCTCTAACTCCACTCTTATTTCAGAGGTCCTACACAATTGCCTCAGTTTTACCTAAGTGCATGGATATCTTATTATCTCCAAGCCATTTGCTTGGTTAGTAAGCTCTGTGCTAAGTTTGCTCTCCAACAAAGTGTTACTTGTATGAGACACCAGAAGAGTCATCTGCATAAAGGAAAGGAGGGGAAAGATGTCCTTCAGTCGTTTTTTGGGTTTATCTTTACTTCATCATTCATATTTTTGATAACTTACTTTTACTTCACTATATTCCTAAAGAAAAGAATGTACTTTTCACTCCATACATTTTCCCTGACACCCAAAAGTACCTGTTACCATTTCAAAGGCTTAGCAGGACAGGAAAATGGTCCATTTCACAGACTTATCAAGAGGACATTTACTGCCTCTGATCCTCTGGACTCACTAAACATAATTGCTTCATTTGTAATGATGTCTGAGTGTTGGAGTGTGCCCCTTGCTATCCGTATATATAAAGAACAAGAACATGGTGCTGTCTGGTTTGCTTAGTATAAGGAATATAAAATTATTTATACTTTTACTTTTGATACTTTAGTATATTTAAAACCAAATACGTTTAGACTTTTACTCAATTAGTATTTACAACTGGGTGACTTTCAATTTTACTTCATTTTCTATTAAGGTATCTTTACTTTTTCTCAGGTATGACAATTGGGTACTTTTGCCACCACTGAGCACGCCAGATATAGAACAGCTCGTTGTGTTGTGGCCACATTTTTGTGCTGAGCGATTAGTGCTTTTTGAGGTCAGTTCAATTTTGGTTCGTTTATAATAAAAAATAATCAAGGGTTATCGATTGGGTTTCGATTAGTTTTTTTTTTTACTATTAAATGCACTATGCATTATGTAGGTTGAATGCTGTAACAACACTTAATAAAAGTCCCATGATGGTAGTGACTGCTTATTAACCATTTATTTACATTACTTTACTTGAATAACATATTTCAGGTGTGGTGTATATTACATGTGTTTTATTTGATAAATATTATTTCATTCCAAGTCATCGTCTCATCTCTATAGAGCTGCTGCCTGTGCTGTCTGACAAAATCACTGACGATTTACTAGGAGTGGTGAGTGGAATCAGGCGTAGAGAGCAGGGTTCAGTAGATTGTCCATTTATTCTCCTGCGCACAAAAACGGTCACGCCAACACACAGGGCGCATACAATTGACCAGCCCAAACACAGGACTAAAATAGTCCGGAGAATACATACACGAAAACCACCATACAACAGAGTAACAAAAACAATCTCGCACAAAACAAGGGCGGGACAACCTACTATATATATAAGGACGCTAATTAAACTAAAATACACACAGGTGAAACTAATAAGACAAAACCAACAGACAAACGAAAAAGGGATCGGTAGTGGCTAGTAGGACGACGACGACGACCGCCGAGCACCGCCCGAACAGGCAGGGGAACCAACTTCGGCGGAAGTCGTGACAATCACTGTTTTTTAGTTCTTCAAATTAAATAAGGTTTACTTAGATCATGTATACTGAACAAAAATATAAATGCAACATGCAACACTTGGGAGCCAGGCCCAAATCAAATCAAATTTTATTGGTCACATATGCATACTTAGCAGATGTCATTGGTCATATACGCACACTTAGCAGATGTCATTGGTCACATACACATACTTAGCAGATGTTAACTAGTGACTCCCCATCCCTGGTGCTGGAGCGTAATCATCGACTGATACTAATTAGCATAACGCAACGGACATAAATATTCCTAGAAAATATTCCTATTCATGAAAATCACAAGTGAAATATATTGAGACACAGCTTAGCCTTTTGTTATCAACAGAAACATGGCAAACGTTGTTTAGAATCAATCCTCAAGGTGTTTTTCAAATATCTATTCGATAATATATCCACCGGGACAATTGGTTTTTCACTAGGACCGATTGGAATAATGGCTACCTCTGTATTTTACTGAGAATCACTCTGGGCGCCATCAGGTGACCAGTTATGCAATGTAGCCGCTTACGGGTATTCTTCAACATAAATGCGTAAAACTATGTCACATGTTGTAGACACCTTGGGGAATACGAGAAAAAGTAATCTGGTTGATAGCCCATTCACTGCTCAATAGGGACGCATTGGAACGCAGAGCTTTCAAAAGATGAGTCACTTCCTGATTGGATTTTTCTCAGGCTTTCGCCTGCAATATCAGTTCTGTTATACTCACAGACAATATTTTTACAGTTTTGGAAACTTTAGAGTGTTTTCTATTATATGCATATTCTAGCATCTTGTCCTGACAAAACAGCCCGTTTACTTTGGGAACGTTATTTTTCCAAAAATGAAAATATTGCCCCCTAGATTCAATGTATTCTATAGTAAACTGTAGTATTGTTTTTTTGTGGGATCTGAGACTGGAATATTGCTTATACCCGGCGTGTGTGTGTGTGTGTGTCTCGGAGTGTGTGTGTGTGTCAGAGTGCTGAGTCACTGTGCGAGTTTGGAACCTGACTGGCAGAAACCAGACTGGCTGGTTGGGTTGTCTCTGAAAGAGAGAGATTGGTACTGATCAACTATCTGGCCAGAGGTCAAGGTCATAAATATCTTGTTGGTAATAAATACCTTGTTCATGCTGATAGCCTACACACAACTGGCCAACAGGTGAACATATACAGTAGGTGACTGGGGAACAGAACAGATTCAGCTCAAACATCTTGTCTACTCAGTGGAACATTTTTACTTCAGTCCAGCAGTATTATTGTAGATTTACACAACAGATTACATCATTATATAACAATACATTCCTAAAAAACATTAACAACTAAAAACATGTTTGAATCCTAAGCAACCTGCCTACACATAGTTTGATGGACAATACCAACATAGCTACAGTAGTAGGTCAAAGCTGTGTGCTGGAAAGCCTTGGTAGATCATGGCTGGAATAGACATTGTGGTGCTCGTGTGAATTTCCTTTATTTTTCGGCGTAAGACCAATGCCTGGAAGGTGATTGAACAACATGTTACAACATTTCTAAATGCAAAATGTGTCTTTCAAAGATGTAATTTGTGCTTAAAATTATGGAGAAAGAAAATGTATGTGTAAAGTTGCACTTGAAAACACTTGTTATTTACCAACTACCTCAGACCACATATTGAACAGCTAACTGGGTCGGTCATTAGCTACTTTTTAGCCCTTCCCGCATCAATTTATACACAGAAGATCTCCGCTAAACATAGAAGGAAGATGTTTATCTGTCTCTCTGGGACCATTGATAACTTCAGAACAAAGTTGACTACAATACAAGGTGCCAATGTCTCTGCAATTGTTATAAACAAGTAAAACGATTCTTCAAATGGAAACCGAGACGACCGCATTAAAAGATACAGTAGGCTACATAGGCCTATATAGTTCAATGATACTGAAATCAATATCATGTTCAATCAATTGAGTTCTATTTTGATAATTATTGGCTACTGTAATTTCTGCCTCAATTTAATATCTGTGTGTGCCCTTGAGCAAGGCATTTAAGCCCAATTGCTCCTGTAAGTTGCTCTGGAAAAGAGATATGATGGAAGTGAGATTTGAATTTAACATTGAGCTTCAAATATTGCCTGTCGTATTGTGAGGGCTATCACCCCCACAATACTACAGCACGAACAGAGGAGTTGACAGTAAGATATACGGTATATATATATATATATTTTTTTTTTTAATTTTACCTTTATTTTACTAGGCAAGTCAGTTAAGAACCAATTCTTATTTTCAATGACGGCCTAGGAACAGTGGGTTAACTGCCTGTTCAGGGGCAGAACGACAGATTTGTACCATGTCAGCATATAACGATATATGTCATTTAGCAGATACTGTTATCCAGTTAACAGTCATGCGCGTGTCGTTTCCCCCCCCCCCCTCATTGGTTTCGTTTAGGTACGACAGTCTCAGGCGTTCCGTTGCATATACACTACAGACTGAGTTGGTGGACACGGTACGTGAGTTTTATAAGAGGGTTATTTGAGGGATACTATCTTACATCAGTAAAAGCATTAGATCATTCATGGTCATATATTATATATTGGTTGTACATTGTGTTGCAGCAATCTCTTGCGGGTAAGTTAGTTAGTGATCTGTGGTTGTTCAATGCCTGAACATAAATGATTTTACAAAACAAATGAAGGCACACATGGTTACTACAATTGTCCATATTGTATTCAATTTCAAGTTATTGCATGACCCTTGAGATGAGGCATCTTCATTTCATGGGGTTCCTGAGAATATGACACAAAAACCTACATATAGACCGAGTGTACAAAACATTAGAAGATTGAGTTGCACTCCCTTTTGCCCTCAGAACAGCCTCAATTCATTGGGGCATGGACTCTACTAGGTGTTGAAAGCGTTCCACAGGGGTGCTGGCCCATGTTGACTCCAATGCTTCCCACAGTTGTGTCAAGTTGGCTGGATGTCCTTTGGGTGGTGGACCATTCTTGGTACACACAGGAAACTGTTGAGCATGAAAACCCAGCAGCGTTGCAGTTCTTCACACTCAAACCGGTGCGCCTGGTACCTACTACCAGACCCCGTTCAAAGGCACTTCTTTTGTCTTGCCCATTCACCCTCTGAATGGCTCATCCTTCCCTTCATCTACACTGATTGAAGTGGATTTAACAAGTGACATCAGTAAGGGATCATAGCTTTCACCTGGGCAGTCTACAGTCTGTCATGTTCCTAATGTTTTGTACACGCAGTGTCGTCAACATTTTAGCATTATACCTAGTTGGGTAGTTTCTGCACTATAAAATAAAAAATGTTCCTCATTCTTAACCTGGATAATCAATGAGTCTAAACTGACCACTTCCAATAGGAAGGTTGCCTTGCCCTTTAGACAACGTCTTACTCATTGCCATGCCAACCACGTTTGACTGAAGCAGAAACTGACTGGGCTAGACTAACAGGGTAGTGTCCTGTATACCTGTGCCTCTCCTCTCCTTTCACCACCATATTCAAACACATGCATTCACTGTACGTATGGACTCAAACACGTCAATAATCCCATTGAGACGATCAGCAATCTCACTTCTGTCTCCTTGCAGGTGACAAAACTGAACCTCTGGAGGATCTCCACTATCACCAGCTTAATGGTCTGAAGGGCGAATCTCATGCCGATACAGTTCCTGGGCCCCATCCCAAACGGAAGGAAGGTGTAGGGATCAATGTTCTCTCTGTTCTCCTTACTGAACCTGAGGACAGAGGAGTGTTCAGATCAAAGTAGCATTCAGCACTGTGTCCAACACTAGAGTAGTGTTCAGCAATGCTCGAGAATATTTAACTAGAGTAGTGTTCAGCAATGCTCGAGAATATTTAACTAGAGTAGTGGTCAGTAACTCGACAGACTCTATAACTAGAGTAGTGGTCAGTAACTCGACAGACTCTATAACTAGAGTAGTGGTCAGTAACTCTACAGACTCTATAACTAGAGTAGTGGTCAGTACCTCTACAGACTCTATAACTAGTAGTGGTCATATTATTGATGAAGTCATGAGTATCATATGTTAATATGTTTTAATCTCAAATTACTATGTATGTCCCTGACTGATTAGCTCTGACTGATTTGCTCTGACGTCAGTTGACATTTGGTCAAACTGAGCTGAGGCTCACTGATTTCCTCACAGACCCACGCAATCGTGTTGAGAAAGGAGTTGATGAGTAGTTTTTAGTAAGCTTAGACCATATATGTTTGAAAGGAGATATTGCAGTGTCATACATGTACAGATGAAGTCTGAAGTTTACATACACCCATCCCCATTTTTCCTCCAAACATAACGATGGTCAGTATGGCCAAACAGTTCAATTTTGGTTTCATCAGACCAGAGGACAGTTCTCCAAAAAGTATGATCTTTGTCCCCATCTGCAGTTGCAAACCGTAGTCTGGCTTTTTTATGGCGGTTTTGGAGCAGTGACTTCTTCCTTGCTGAGTGGCCTTTCAGGTTATGTTGATATAGGACTCTTTTTTTTTCTCTGGATATAGATACTTTTGTACCTGTTTCCTCCAGCATCTTCACAAGGTCTTTTGCTGTAGTTCTGGGATTGATTTACACTTTTCGCACCAAAGTACGTTAATCTCGAGGAAACAGAATGCGTCTCCTTCCTGAGCGGTATGACGGCTGCGTGGTCCCATGGTGTTTATACTTGCATACTGTTGTTTGTATGATTGTGGTAACTTCAGGTGTTTGGAAATTGCTCCCAAGGATGAACCAGACTTGTGGAGGTCTATGATTTCTTTTCTGAGGTCTTGGCTGATTTCTTTTGATTTTCCCATGATGTCAAGCAAAGAGGCACTAAGTTTGAAGGTAGGCCTTGAAATACATCCACAGGTACACCTCCAATTGACACAAATTATGTCAATTAGCCATTCAGAAGCTTCTAAAGCCATGACATAATTTTCTGGAATTTTCCAAGTTGTTTAAGGGCATAGTCAACTTGGTGTATGTACACTTCTGATCCACTGGAATTGTGATACATTGAATCTTAAGTGACATAATCTGTAAACTATTGTTGGAAAAATGACTTGTGTCATGCGCAAAGTAGATATCTTAACTGACTTGCCAAAACTATAGTTTGTTAATAACAAGAAATTTGTGGAGTGGTTGAAAAACTAGTTTTAATGACTCCAACCTAAGTGTATGTTAACTTCCAACTTCAACCGTATCTATGTTACTATGCCAGAGTTTACAAACTAGACTAGAGCACACAAGGCCATATTAAGACCACATATGTGTTTCTCATGTGAGCTTGACAGCACGTATACCTATCTAGGATTACAACCTGTTACCTCAACCTGGTCTCAGAGAAATTTGTAGGATTTGGTATGTAAATCTGGTCCCTTCATTTAGAATGATATTACGTTACATTAGGTTACATTATGAATGGAATAGATAGAATAGAATAGAGGTCATACAAAATAATACGAATCAGAGGACCACTCACGTATAGTATCATACGTCTTACCCGGTCGTACAATAGCGTACGAATTGGATGCTGTAACATATCATATTTCTAGGAGGATGTATAGAGGAACAGGGTATCAGAGGGAGAACAGAGACAGAGTAGAGGCAGAGGAGGCTGTTGGGAGGAGCTATAGGAGGATGGGCTCATTGTAATGGCTGGAAAGGAATAAATGGAATGGTGTCAAACATATCAAACCATATTTGATTCTGTTCCGTCACTTCCATTTCAGCCATTACAATGAGCCCGTCCTCCTATAGCTCCTCCCACCAACCTCCACTGGAGAATAGAGTAGGTATTCAAATCAAATCACATTTTATTGGTCACGTACATATATTTAGCAGATTTTATTGCGGGTCTAGTTCCAACAATGCAGCAGTATCTAACAATTCACAACAATACACTCAAATTTAAAAGTAAAAGAATGGAATTAAGAACGGCCAATGTAGGAGTGGCATTGACTAAAATACAGTGGAATAGAATACTATTTTTCATATGAAGTAAAGCAGTATGTTACTATTAAAGTGACTAGTGTTCCATTATTAAAGAGGCCAGTGATTCCATGTCTATGTACATAGGGCAGCAGCCTCTAAGGTGCAGGGTTGAGTAACCAGATGGAAGTCGGCTAGTGATGAATATAATAGTCTGATGTCCTTGATATAGAAGCTGTTTTTCAGTCTCTCGGTCCCAGCTTTGATGCACCTGTACTGACCTCACCTTCTGGATGATAGCAAGGTGAACTGGCAGTGGCTCCGGTGGTTGTTGTCCTTGATGATCTTTATGGACTCCCTGTGACATCGGGTGTTGTAGGTGTCCTGGAGGGCAGGTAGTTTGCCCCCGGTGATGCGTTGGGCAGACCGCACCACCCTCTGGAGAGCCCTGCGGTTTCGGGCAGTGCAGTTGCTATACCAGGCGGTGATACAGCCTGACAGGATGCTCTCTGTAAAAGTTATTTTCATGACCCCATGCCGCCAGGGCCTTCACCTCCTCCCTGTTAGGCTGTCTCATCATTATTGGTAATCAGGCCTACTACTGTTGTGTCGTCTGCAAACGTGATTATTGAGTTGGATGCTTGCGTGGCCACACAGTCATGGATGAACAGGGAGTGCAGGAGGAGGCTGAGCACTCGCCCTTGTGGGGCCCCTGTATTGAGGATCAGCAAAGTGGAGATGTTGTCTCCTACCTGCACCACCTGGGAGCGGACTGTCAAGAAGTCCTGGACCTAGTAGCACAGAGCGGGGTTCAGACCCAGGGCCCCAAGCTTAATGATGAGTTTGGATGGTACTATGGTGTTCAAGGCTGAGCTATAGTCAATTAACAGCATTTTTACATATGTATTCCTAATGTCCAGATGGAATAGAGCAGTGTGCAGTGCAATGGCAATTGCAGTGTCTGTGGATATTTTGATGTGTTATGCAGAAAAAGTAAAGGTGATATGGTCCTTCGCTAGCCTCTCAAAGCACTTCATGATGACAGAAGTGAGTGCTACGGGGCAATAGTCATTTAGATCTGTTACCTTTGCTTTCTTGGGTTCACTTGAAGCAAGTGGGGACTGCAGACTGGGATAGGGAGAGATTGAATATGTCCATAAACACTCCTGTCAGCTGGTCTGCGCATGCTCTGAGGACGCGGCTAGGGATGCTGTCTGAGCCGGCAGCCTTGCGAGGGTTAACACACTTAAATGTCTTACTCACGTCGGCCACGGAGAACGAGAGCCCACAGTCCTTGGGAGTGGGCCATTTCAGTGGCACTGTGTTATCCTCAAAGCGGGCGAAGAAGGTGTTTAGCCTATCCGGGAGCAAGAGGTTGTGTCCGCAACATGGCTGGTTTTCCCTTTGTAATACATGATTGTCTGTAGGCTCTGCCACATACGTCTCACGTCTGAGCCGTTGAATTGCCACTCCACTTTGTCTAGGTACTGACGCTTTGCCTGTTTGATTGCCTTACGGAGGGAATAACTACACTGTTTGTATTCTACCATATTCCCAGTCACTTTGCCATGGCTAAATGCGGTGGTTCATGCTTTCAGTTTTGCATAAATGCTGCCATCTATCCATGGTTTTTGGTTTGGTTAGGTTTTAGTAGTTCCAGTGGGAACAACATCCCCTATACACTTCCTGATGAACTCAGTCACCGTGTCCGTGTTTACGTCAATGTTATTCTCAGAGGCTTCCCGGAACACATCCCAGTCCACGTAATCAAAACTATCTTGAAGCATGGATTCCGATTGGTCAGACCAGCCTTGAATAGACTTTAGCACGGGTACTTCCTGTTTGAGTTTCTGCCTATAGGAAGGGAGGAGCAAAATGGAGTCTTGACCTGATTTGCCGAAGGGTGTGTGAGAGAGGGCCTTGTAGCCATCCCGGAAGAGAGCTTGAGGGACTGTGACTATAACCGAAGAGAAATCTCTTGGGAGGTAATACGGTCGGCATTTGATTGTGAGGTATTCTAGGTCGGGTGAACAAAATGACTTTCTTGACGTTATCACAATCACACCATGCGTAGTAAATCATGAAACATATATCACCTCCTTTCTTCTTCCTGGAGAGTTCTTCATTCCTGTCTGTGTGATGTACTGAGAACCCAGCTGGCTGTTTAGAAGTGGTGGATGGTGAGCCTGCCTCCTGAGTCGGACTAGAAGTCCACTCTGAATACCACATCTCCGTCGTCAGCGTCTTGGAGC
Organism: Oncorhynchus masou masou; assembly: GCF_036934945.1. Classification (NCBI taxonomy): domain Eukaryota; kingdom Metazoa; phylum Chordata; class Actinopteri; order Salmoniformes; family Salmonidae; genus Oncorhynchus; species Oncorhynchus masou. Next base: position 12,159,683 of record NC_088244.1, on the reverse strand, counting down.
ATTCTCTGCGATAAGTTCAATTGCCCTGGGAGGTACGAACAAAGGATCCAATTCGGGAAAGCCGTATTCCTGGTCATAATGCTGGTGAGTTACCGCTGATCTGATATGCTAAAGTTATTCCAGACTCTATTTAATAATAACACAAAAGACATTCTGGACTAATAATATAAGAAATAACACACAAAAAACAAAATACTGCAAAGTTAAATGTCTTAAATGTAAATGTTAAATGTAAGTTGCTTAGGACTCACCAGCTGTACTCCACCAGTTTGGTACTGGGGACCATTGAGTCCTCCAGATGACTAGAGGTTGGTTTGGGACTGGGGACCATTGAGTCCTCTGCATGACTAGAGGTTGGTTTGGGACTGGGGACCATTGAGTCCTCCAGATGACCAGAGGTTGGTTTGGGACTGGGGACCATTGAGTCCTCTGCATGACTAGAGGTTGGTTTGGGACTGGGGACCATTGAGTCCTCTGCATGACTAGAGATTGGTTTGGGACTGGGGACCATTGAGTCCTCTGCGTGACTAGAGGTTGGTTTGGGACTGGGGACCATTGAGTCCTCTGCGTGACTAGAGGTTGGTTTGGGACTGGGGACCATTGAGTCCTCCAGATGACTAGAGGTTGGTTTGGGTCTGGGGACCATTGAGTCGTCCAGATGACTAGAGGTTGGTTTGAGACTGGGGACCATTGAGTCCTCCAGATGACTAGAGGTTGGTTTGGGACTGGGGACCATTGAGTCCTCCAGATGACTAGAGGTTGGTTTGGGACTGGGGACCATTGAGTCCTTTGCATGACTAGAGATTGGTTTGGGACTGGGGACCATTGAGTCCTCCAGATGACTAGAGGTTGGTTTGGGACTGGGGGTCCCCCAGTTGTTGTGGATGATAGTTGTTACTTGTTGAAGTAATACACTTTGGGCTTGTCCTGTCACCCCGGGGCCAGAGACAGGGCAGAGTCTGTAAAATGACACCCACCACGGCTAACTAGTTGAGACGAGATGAGGTCAGTTGAGGTAAAGAGAAATGTTTCATCAGCATGTTTCATCAACATCTCAGATTGTTGATAAAGGGCCACACACACACACACACACACACACACACACACACACACACACACACACACACACACACACACACACACACACACACACACACACACACACACACACACACACACACACACACACACACACACACACACACACACACACACACACACACACACACACACACACACACACACACACACGTAGACAGACGCACACACAGCTGTCAGGAGGCTCCCAAAGTTAATTGCGCCCTTGCATGGTCGACTGACAATGCCATGACTTGTCTGGCAGGGTTGGTGGACAGCTTGGTGAATGTCACCTTTCACAGACTTCAGTGTGTGTGTGGGGGGGGGGTGTATGATGAGTCATGCTGGGAAGAGGTGATATTATGTTGAGTTGCTGTGTGGACAGGAACAGAGTAAAGGTGGGAGAAGAGGGGAGGATACTCCGTTCCATTTCTTCCATTCCAGCCATTGCAATGAGCCCATCCTCCTATAGCTCCTCCCACCAGCCTCCACTGGAGTAGAGGGTAGGTATTGACTGGGCTCAGGTGTTTGTTGTCTGATATCCTTGGGAAACTTTTAATAGATCCCTCTCTTGTTCTGTCCCCATCACTCAACTTATCCCTGAGAGCTAGCATTCAAGAAAACTGGAAATACTGCACTCTGTGGTAAGGTGCCCTAGCTGGTCACTGACTCACCAGCCGTACTCCACCGTACAACCACTGTGTGCGTGTGTGGTATTGGTACCTCTCTTGCTTCTCTGTGGATCTCTGGCTCAGATCAGATCAATCGTATTGTTGTCAGAAAGTAGTCTAGCAAGAAAGTAGAGAGAGGAATTCTGGAGATGCATTTGAAGTGTTCAAGGAAGGGACAATAGGACGTGTCCAAGGAAGGGACAATAGGACGTGTCCAAGGAAGGGACAATAGGAAGTGTCCAAGGAAGGGACAATAGGAAGTGTCCAAGGAAGGGACAATAGGAAGTGTCCAAGGAAGGGACAATAGGAAGTGTTCAAGGAAGGGACAATCGGAAGTGTCCAAGGAAGGGACAAGAGGAAGTGTCCAAGGAAGGGACAAGAGGAAGTGTTCAAGGAAGGGACAATAGGAAGTGTCCAAGGAAGGGACAATAGGAAGTGTTCAAGGAAGGGACAATAGGAAGTGTCCAAGGAAGGGACAATAGGAAGTGTTCAAGGAAGGGACAATAGGAAGTGTCCAAGGAAGGGACAATAGGAAGTGTCCAAGGAAGGGACAATAGGAAGTGTCCAAGGAAGGGACAATAGGAAGTGTCCAATGAAGGGACAATAGGAAGTGTCCAAGGAAGGGACAATAGGAAGTGTCCAAGGAAGGGACAATAGGAAGTGTTCAAGGAAGGGACAATAGGAAGTGTCCAATGAAGGGACAATAGGAGAGTAAAGGGGAGGGAATAGGGGAGAGGGAAGAAGGGGGGGGGGTACGGTGAGTTGGCTGGCTGAGTGGACATAGAGAGAGTGAAGGGGAGGGAAAAAGTGGGGTACGGTGAGTTGACTGGGCTGAGTGGACATAGAGAGAGTGAAGGGGAGGGAAAAAGGGGGGATACGGTGAGTTGGCTGGATGAGTGGACAGGGAGAGAGTGAAGGGGAGGGAAAAGGGGGGATACGGTGAGTTGTCTGGATGAGTGGACAGGGAGAGAGTGAAGGGGAGAGAAAAAGGGGGGATACGGTGAGTTGGCTGGATGAGTGGACAGGGAGAGAGTGAAGGGGAGGGAAAAGGGGGATACGGTGAGTTGGTTGGCTGAGTGGACAGGGAGAGACTGAAGGGGAGGGAAAAGGGGGGATACGGTGAGTTGGTTGGCTGAGTGGACAGGGAGAGAGGGAAGGGGAGGGAAAAGGGGGATACGGTGAGTTGGCTGGATGAGTGGACAGGGAGAGAGTGAAGGGGAGGGAAAAGGGGGATACGGTGAGTTGGTTGGCTGAGTGGACAGGGAGAGAGGGAAGGGGAGGGAAAAAGGGGGGATACGGTGAGTTGGTTGGCTGAGTGGTCAGGGAGAGAGTGAAGGGGAGGGAAAAAGGGGGATACGGTGAGTTGGTTGGATGAGTGGACAGGGAGAGAGTGAAGGGGAGGGAAAAGGGGGGATACGGTGAGTTGGCTGGATGAGTGGACAGGGAGAGAGTGAAGGGGAGGGAAAAGGGGGGATACGGTGAGTTGGCTGGATGAGTGGACAGGGAGAGAGTGAAGGGGAGGGAAAAGGGGGGATACGGTGAGTTGGTTGGCTGAGTGGACAGGGAGAGAGGGAAGGGGAGGGAAAAAGGGGGGATACGGTGAGTTGGTTGGCTGAGTGGTCAGGGAGAGAGTGAAGGGGAGGGAAAAAGGGGGGATACGGTGAGTTGGTTGGCTGAGTGGTCAGGGAGAGAGTGAAGGGGAGGGAAAAAGGGGGGATACGGTGAGTTGGTTGGCTGAGTGGTCAGAGAGAGAGTGAAGGGGAGGGAAAAGGGGGGATACGGTGAGTTGGCTGGATGAGTGGACAGGGAGAGAGTGAAGGGGAGAGAAAAAGGGGGGATACGGTGAGTTGGCTGGATGAGTGGACAGGGAGAGAGTGAAGGGGAGGGAAAAGGGGGATACGGTGAGTTGTCTGGATGAGTGGACAGGGAGAGAGTGAAGGGGAGAGAAAAAGGGGGGATACGGTGAGTTGGCTGGATGAGTGGACAGGGAGAGAGTGAAGGGGAGGGAAAAGGGGGGATACGGTGAGTTGGCTGGATGAGTGGACAGGGAGAGAGTGAAGGGGAGGGAAAGGGGGGATACGGTGAGTTGGCTGGATGAGTGGACAGGGAGAGAGTGAAGGGGAGAGAAAAAGGGGGGATACGGTGAGTTGGTTGGCTGAGTGGTCAGGGAGAGAGTGACAGACAGAAAGGTAGAAAGGTGCTCAAACCTTTTCAAAGTGAAATCCGTCAACTCAGAGACAGAATGGACAGAGAGATTGGCGAGGTAAAATTCACCACCAAGAGCATACATTTTGTTTACTTGTGCAAGCGATGTGCTGGTGAGATCATCCTGACTGTAAACACACCAGTCTTACTGTCGTCCCAATTCCAGTTCACTTGTGAAGTTTGTTAGTATTTCAGGAATAACGTTGATTTCTTTCGATCTTGAAAGTCCCATGTAAACATGGGGAGATTTTTACTCAGGTTTAATGCTGGTTTAAGTAGACTTTTTTTAAATGAGGAATTATACAAGTATATGAATAAACACATTGTATTGAACCAAATGACCAGCAGGGGTCACTTCAGTGTAATGTATAAATGGTGCAGATTTATAATGTGTGTTTAGACTCCTCTAAAACCCAGTAGTCTGATGGCACATCCACAAAGACTCAGCCTCTGGCTTGGACTGGGAACAACACATCATTTTTGTGTTTCCTTTCCATCATTATTCGCCCCATCTTTGTACTTTTGCAAATCTGCTCGAGATATCTAATTTCTGACTGAAGTCATGTTCATAGTGTCACAATCTGAACAGTGCTGTCCTGCAGCTCAGCTAATATCTCAGTTTCCCAACACAATGCTCGCTGGTCATTTATCTGCCATTGGGGTCAATAATGTCTCCCTCACATTAAGTTGAGGGGGACATTAGAGGAAGTTTACCAGGCCCGTATAAGAAACAGTCAAACCATATCCAATGAAAGTTTCAAGTGCACATACACATCTTCAATGTCCTTCACAGAGAAAGAAGCACAGTCATGGGAACTGAAAGTGTGTTCTCATGGTGCCTCCAGTGACCACCAGACCCTGTACCAGAGAGCCCACTTCCCCTGCCTGCTCAGTGTGAAAGACACACAGGGTCAGGTGCTGTGTGGTGAGGAGCTGCAGGCAGGCAGGCAGGCAGGTAGCCAGGCAGGTAGCCAGGCAGACAGCCAGGCAGGCCGGCAGGCAGACAGCCAGCCAGGCAGGCCGGCAGGCAGACAGCTAGGCAGGCAGGCAGGCAGGCAGGCAGCAAGGCAGGCAGCCAGGCAGCAAGGCAGGCAGCCAGGCAGCAAGGCAGGCAGACAGCCAGGCAGCAAGGCAGGCAGACAGCCAGGCAGGCAGCCAGCCAGCCAGCATTCTCAGGGGACTTGAGTAACATTGTCACAATGTCCCAACCACGTTACTGCAAAGTCATACACCTGCAGCACCTACAGAACTGGTGCTACTGCACACCGTAGTCTCAATGTCTATTTCTTCCTGCCTCACATACACTGCTGTGTGTGGTGTGTGTTTAGGATAAACCTGTGTGTGTGTGTGTGTGTGTGTGTGTGTGTGTGTGTGTGTGTGTGTGTGTGTGTGTGTGTGTGTGTGTGTGTGTACGAAACTTCATCTAGATGGAAGGTTTTGAGACAATGTGTTATTGAGAGGTCGTGAGGCAGAAAAAACAAGCAATGTTAAAATGATTAAATCGCATTAAATCACTGTGTCAGAGTGTGTGTGTCTGTGTGTGTGTTTAAGATAAACCTCTCAGCCTTGTCATGTTTCTTCGGTGAGATGATGATAGCACTGCGCCTCAACGAGCAACCATAATTCACTGGAAGTCAACACCACATAAGAGGACATGATCTCCTTCCTAAATAATAGGCAGAGCAGTTGGCATCTTACAACTAAACACGCACGCACACACACACACACACACACACACACACACACGCACACGCGCACACACAGTCTTGTTTAACTGACCTTGTGGGTACACACAATTCACTCCCATCAAAAATTATATTTGTTAACCCTAACCCTAACCATAATCTTAACCCTAACCTTAACTCCAAAACCTAACCCTAACCTTGAAGCTAACCCTAGCTCCTAAAATGAACCCTAGTTCCTAAACCTAAACCTAGTTCTCACCTTAACACTAATTCTAACCTTAACTCTAAACCACCTAGAAATAGCATTTGACCTTGTGACGACAAACAAAATGTCCCCAGTTGAGAGAGAGCGAGAGAGAGTGGGGGATCGAGGGAGAGAGATGGGATGTGAAAGATGATAGAGAGGGGATGTGTGAGAGAGAGAAAGAGTGGGTGATCGAGGGAGAGAGGTATGGAGAGAGGTATGGAGAGAGATGGGATATGAAAGATGATAGAGAGGGGATGTGAGAGAGAGAGAGAGAGAGAGTGGGGGATCGAGGGAGAGAGGTATGGAGAGAGATGGGATATGAAAGATGATAGAGAGGGGATGTGAGAGAGAGAGAGAGAGAGAGAAAGAGAGAGAGAGAGTGAGAGATGTGATAGAGGGTGTATGAGAGTCAGGAAGGTTAATGAGTGCTGGAGGCAACTGGGTGGATGACTGACAGGTTCAGGGAAACACTCACAGATTCATAAAAATCTAATCACTTCTAACAGAAACAATAATAGACATCACAGGACTGTTTGGGCTGTGGTGTAGTGTAGGGAGCCATCAGTGTTGTCTATAATAGACATATCACAAGACTGTTTGGGCTGTGGTGTCGTGTAGGGAGCCATCAGTGTTGTCTATAATAGACATATCACAGGACTGTTTGGGCTGTGGTGTCGTGTAGGGAGCCATCAGTGTTGGCTATAATAGACATATCACGGGACTGTTTGGGCTGTGGTGTAGTGTACGGAGCCATCAGTGTTGTCTATAATAGATATATCACAAGACTGTTTGGGCTGTGGTGTCGTGTAGGGAGCCATCAGTGTTGTCTATAATAGACATATCACAGGACTGTTTGGGCTGTGGTGTAGTGTAGGGAGCCATCAGTGTTGTCTATAATAGACATATCACAAGACTGTTTGGGCTGTGGTGTCGTGTAGGGAGCCATCAGTGTTGTCTATAATAGACATATCACAAGACTGTTTGGGCTGTGGTGTAGTGTAGGGAGCCATCAGTGTTGTCTATAATAGACATATCACAAGACTGTTTGGGCTGTGGTGTCGTGTAGGGAGCCATCAGTGTTGTCTATAATAGACATATCACAAGACTGTTTGGGCTGTGGTGTCGTGTAGGGAGCCATCAGTGTTGTCTATAATAGACATATCACAAGAATGTTTGGGCTGTGGTGTAGTGTAGGGAGCCATCAGTGTTGTCTATAATAGATATATCACAAGACTTTTTGGGCTGTGGTGTAGTGTAGGGAGCCATCAGTGTTGTCTATAATAGACATATCACAAGACTGTTTGGGCTGTGGTGTTGTGTAGGGAGCCATCAGTGTTGTCTATAATAGACATATTACAAGACTGTTTGGGCTGTGGTGTCGTGTAGGGAGCCATCAGTGTTGTCTATAATAGACATATCACAAGACTGTTTGGGCTGTGGTGTCGTGTAGGGAGCCATCAGTGTTGTCTATAATAGACATATCACAAGACTGTTTGGGCTGTGGTGTAGTGTAGGGAGCCATCAGTGTTGGCTATAATAGACATATCACAAGACTGTTTGGGCTGTGGTGTAGTGTAGGGAGCCATCAGTGTTGTCTATAATAGACATATCACAAGACTGTTTGGGCTGTGGTGTAGTGTAGGGAGCCATCAGTGTTGGCTATAATAGACATATCACAAGACTGTTTGGGCTGTGGTGTCGTGTAGGGAGCCATCAGTGTTGTCTATAATAGATATAACACAAGACTGTTTGGGCTGTGGTGTCGTGTAGGGAGCCATCAGTGTTGTCTATAATAGACATATCACAAGACTGTTTGGGCTGTGGTGTCGTGTAGGGAGCCATCAGTGTTGTCTATAATAGACATATCACAAGACTGTTTGGGCTGTGGTGTAGTGTAGGGAGCCATCAGTGTTGTCTATAATAGACATATCACTAGACTGTTTGGGCTGTGGTGTCATGTAGGGAGCCATCAGTGTTGTCTATAATAGACATATCACAGGACTGTTTGGGCTGTGGTGTAGTGTAGGGAGCCATCAGTGTTGGCTATAATAGACATATCACAAGACTGTTTGGGCTGTGGTGTAGTGTAGGGAGCCATCAGTGTTGTCTATAATAGACATGTCACAAGACTGTTTGGGCTGTGGTGTAGTGTAGGGAGCCATCAGTGTTGTCTATAATAGACATATCACAAGACTGTTTGGGCTGTGGTGTCGTGTAGGGAGCCATCAGTGCTGTCTATAATAGACATATCACAAGACTGTTTGGGCTGTGGTGTCGTGTAGGGAGCCATCAGTGTTGTCTATAATAGACATATCACAAGACTGTTTGGGCTGTGGTGTAGTGTAGGGAGCCATCAGTGTTGTCTATAATAGACATATCACAGGACTGTTTGGGCTGTGGTGTAGTGTAGGGAGCCATCAGTGTTGTCTATAATAGACATATCACAAGACTGTTTGGGCTGTGGTGTAGTGTAGGGAGCCATCAGTGTTGTCTATAATAGACATATCACAGGACTGTTTGGGCTGTGGTGTAGTGTAGGGAGCCATCAGTGTTGTCTATAATAGATATATCACAAGACTGTTTGGGCTGTGGTGTCGTGTAGGGAGCCATCAGTGTTGTCTATAATAGATATATCACAAGACTGTTTGGGCTGTGGTGTCGTGTAGGGAGCCATCAGTGTTGTCTATAATAGACATATCACAAGACTGTTTGGGCTGTGGTGTAGTGTAGGGAGCCATCAGTGTTGTCTATAATAGACATATCACAAGACTGTTTGGGCTGTGGTGTCGTGTAGGGAGCCATCAGTGTTGTCTATAATAGACATATCACAAGAATGTTTGGGCTGTGGTGTAGTGTAGGGAGCCATCAGTGTTGTCTATAATAGACATATCACAAGACTGTTTGGGCTGTGGTGTCGTGTAGGGAGCCATCAGTGTTGTCTATAATAGACATATCACAAGACTGTTTGGGCTGTGGTGTCGTGTAGGGAGCCATCAGTGTTGTCTATAATAGACATATCACAAGAATGTTTGGGCTGTGGTGTAGTGTAGGGAGCCATCAGTGTTGTCTATAATAGACATATCACAAGACTTTTTGGGCTGTGGTGTAGTGTAGGGAGCCATCAGTGTTGTCTATAATAGATATATCACAAGACTGTTTGGGCTGTGGTGTAGTGTAGTAAGCCATCAGTGTTGTCTATAATAGACATATCACAAGACTGTTTGGGCTGTGGTGTCGTGTAGGGAGCCATCAGTGTTGTCTATAATAGACATATCACAGGACTGTTTGGGCTGTGGTGTAGTGTAGGGAGCCATCAGTGTTGTCTATAATAGACATATCACAAGACTGTTTGGGCTGTGGTGTCGTGTAGGCAGCCATCAGTGTTGTCTATAATAGACATATCACAAGACTGTTTGGGCTGTGGTGTCGTGTAGGGAGCCATCAGTGTTGTCTATAATAGATATATCACAAGACTGTTTGGGCTGTGGTGTAGTGTAGTGAGCCATCAGTGTTGTCTATAATAGACATATCACAAGACTGTTTGGGCTGTGGTGTCGTGTAGGGAGCCATCAGTGTTGTCTACAATAGACATATCACAGGACTGTTTGGGCTGTGGTGTAGTGTAGGGAGCCATCAGTGTTGTCTATAATAGATATATCACAAGACTGTTTGGGCTATGGTGTAGTGTAGGGAGCCATCAGTGTTGTCTATAATAGACATATCACAAGACTGTTTGGGCTGTGGTGTAGTGTAGGGAGCCATCAGTGTTGACTATAATAGACATATCACAAGACTGTTTGGGCTGTGGTGTAGTGTAGGGAGCCATCAGTGTTGACTATAATAGACATATCACAAGACTGTTTGGGCTGTGGTGTAGTGTAGGGAGCCATCAGTGTTGGCTATAATAGACATATCACAAGACTGTTTGGGCTATGGTGTAGTGTAGGGAGCCATCAGTGTTGTCTATAATAGACATATCACAAGACTGTTTGGGCTGTGGTGTAGTGTAGGGAGCCATCAGTGTTGACTATAATAGACATATCACAAGACTGTTTGGGCTGTGGTGTCGTGTAGGGAGCCATCAGTGTTGTCTATAATAGATATATCACAAGACTGTTTGGGCTGTGGTGTCGTGTAGGGAGCCATCAGTGTTGGCTATAATAGACATATCACAAGACTGTTTGGGCTGTGGTGTCGTGTAGGGAGCCATCAGTGTTGTCTATAATAGATATATCACAAGACTGTTTGGGCTGTGGTGTCGTGTAGGGAGCCATCAGTGTTGTCTATAATAGACATATCACAAGACTGTTTGGGCTGTGGTGTCGTGTAGGGAGCCATCAGTGTTGTCTATAATAGATATATCACAAGACTGTTTGGGCTGTGGTGTAGTGTAGGGAGCCATCAGTGTTGTCTATAATAGATATATCACAAGACTGTTTGGGCTGTGGTGTCGTGTAGGGAGCCATCAGTGCTGTCTATAATAGATATATCACAAGACTGTTTGGGCTGTGGTGTAGTGTAGGGAGCCATCAGTGTTGTCTATAATAGACATATCACAAGACTGTTTGGGCTGTGGTGTCGTGTAGGGAGCCATCAGTGTTGTCTATAATAGACATATCACAGGACTGTTTGGGCTGTGGTGTAGTGTAGGGAGCCATCAGTGTTGACTATAATAGACATATCACAAGACTGTTTGGGCTGTGGTGTCGTGTAGGGAGCCATCAGTGTTGTCTATAATAGACATATCACAAGACTGTTTGGGCTGTGGTGTCGTGTAGGGAGCCATCAGTGTTGTCTATAATAGACATATCACAAGACTGTTTGGGCTGTGGTGTCGTGTAGGGAGCCATCAGTGTTGTCTATAATAGACATATCACAAACTGTTTGGGCTGTGGTGTCGTGTAGGGAGCCATCAGTGTTGTCTATAATAGACATATCACAAGACTGTTTGGGCTGTGGTGTAGTGTAGGGAGCCATCAGTGTTGTCTATAATAGACATATCACAGGACTGTTTGGGCTGTGGTGTAGTGTAGGGAGCCATCAGTGTTGTCTATAATAGATATATCACAAGACTGTTTGGGCTGTGGTGTCGTGTAGGGAGCCATCAGTGTTGTCTATAATAGATATATCACAAGACTGTTTGGGCTGTGGTGTCGTGTAGGGAGCCATCAGTGTTGTCTATAATAGACATATCACAAGACTGTTTGGGCTGTGGTGTAGTGTAGGGAGCCATCAGTGTTGTCTATAATAGACATATCACAAGACTGTTTGGGCTGTGGTGTCGTGTAGGGAGCCATCAGTGTTGTCTATAATAGACATATCACAAGAATGTTTGGGCTGTGGTGTAGTGTAGGGAGCCATCAGTGTTGTCTATAATAGACATATCACAAGACTGTTTGGGCTGTGGTGTCGTGTAGGGAGCCATCAGTGTTGTCTATAATAGACATATCACAAGACTGTTTGGGCTGTGGTGTCGTGTAGGGAGCCATCAGTGTTGTCTATAATAGACATATCACAAGAATGTTTGGGCTGTGGTGTAGTGTAGGGAGCCATCAGTGTTGTCTATAATAGACATATCACAAGACTTTTTGGGCTGTGGTGTAGTGTAGGGAGCCATCAGTGTTGTCTATAATAGATATATCACAAGACTGTTTGGGCTGTGGTGTAGTGTAGTAAGCCATCAGTGTTGTCTATAATAGACATATCACAAGACTGTTTGGGCTGTGGTGTCGTGTAGGGAGCCATCAGTGTTGTCTATAATAGACATATCACAGGACTGTTTGGGCTGTGGTGTAGTGTAGGGAGCCATCAGTGTTGTCTATAATAGACATATCACAAGACTGTTTGGGCTGTGGTGTCGTGTAGGCAGCCATCAGTGTTGTCTATAATAGACATATCACAAGACTGTTTGGGCTGTGGTGTCGTGTAGGGAGCCATCAGTGTTGTCTATAATAGATATATCACAAGACTGTTTGGGCTGTGGTGTAGTGTAGTGAGCCATCAGTGTTGTCTATAATAGACATATCACAAGACTGTTTGGGCTGTGGTGTCGTGTAGGGAGCCATCAGTGTTGTCTACAATAGACATATCACAGGACTGTTTGGGCTGTGGTGTAGTGTAGGGAGCCATCAGTGTTGTCTATAATAGATATATCACAAGACTGTTTGGGCTATGGTGTAGTGTAGGGAGCCATCAGTGTTGTCTATAATAGACATATCACAAGACTGTTTGGGCTGTGGTGTAGTGTAGGGAGCCATCAGTGTTGACTATAATAGACATATCACAAGACTGTTTGGGCTGTGGTGTAGTGTAGGGAGCCATCAGTGTTGACTATAATAGACATATCACAAGACTGTTTGGGCTGTGGTGTAGTGTAGGGAGCCATCAGTGTTGGCTATAATAGACATATCACAAGACTGTTTGGGCTATGGTGTAGTGTAGGGAGCCATCAGTGTTGTCTATAATAGACATATCACAAGACTGTTTGGGCTGTGGTGTAGTGTAGGGAGCCATCAGTGTTGACTATAATAGACATATCACAAGACTGTTTGGGCTGTGGTGTCGTGTAGGGAGCCATCAGTGTTGTCTATAATAGATATATCACAAGACTGTTTGGGCTGTGGTGTCGTGTAGGGAGCCATCAGTGTTGGCTATAATAGACATATCACAAGACTGTTTGGGCTGTGGTGTCGTGTAGGGAGCCATCAGTGTTGTCTATAATAGATATATCACAAGACTGTTTGGGCTGTGGTGTCGTGTAGGGAGCCATCAGTGTTGTCTATAATAGACATATCACAAGACTGTTTGGGCTGTGGTGTCGTGTAGGGAGCCATCAGTGTTGTCTATAATAGATATATCACAAGACTGTTTGGGCTGTGGTGTAGTGTAGGGAGCCATCAGTGTTGTCTATAATAGATATATCACAAGACTGTTTGGGCTGTGGTGTCGTGTAGGGAGCCATCAGTGCTGTCTATAATAGATATATCACAAGACTGTTTGGGCTGTGGTGTAGTGTAGGGAGCCATCAGTGTTGTCTATAATAGACATATCACAAGACTGTTTGGGCTGTGGTGTCGTGTAGGGAGCCATCAGTGTTGTCTATAATAGACATATCACAGGACTGTTTGGGCTGTGGTGTAGTGTAGGGAGCCATCAGTGTTGACTATAATAGACATATCACAAGACTGTTTGGGCTGTGGTGTCGTGTAGGGAGCCATCAGTGTTGTCTATAATAGACATATCACAAGACTGTTTGGGCTGTGGTGTCGTGTAGGGAGCCATCAGTGTTGTCTATAATAGACATATCACAAGACTGTTTGGGCTGTGGTGTCGTGTAGGGAGCCATCAGTGTTGTCTATAATAGACATATCACAAACTGTTTGGGCTGTGGTGTCGTGTAGGGAGCCATCAGTGTTGTCTATAATAGACATATCACAAGACTGTTTGGGCTGTGGTGTAGTGTAGGGAGCCATCAGTGTTGTCTATAATAGACATATCACAAGACTGTTTGGGCTGTGGTGTCGTGTAGGGAGCCATCAGTGTTGTCTATAATAGACATATCACAAGACTGTTTGGGCTGTGGTGTCGTGTAGGGAGCCATCAGTGTTGTCTATAATAGACATATCACAAGACTGTTTGGGCTGTGGTGTCGTGTAGGGAGCCATCAGTGTTGTCTATAATAGACATATCACAGGACTGTTTGGGCTGTGGTGTAGTGTAGGGAGCCATCAGTGTTGTCTATAATAGATATATCACAAGACTGTTTGGGCTGTGGTGTAGTGTAGTGAGCCATCAGTGTTGTCTATAATAGACATATCACAAGACTGTTTGGGCTGTGGTGTCGTGTAGGGAGCCATCAGTGTTGGCTATAATAGACATATCACAGGACTGTTTGGGCTGTGGTGTAGTGTAGGGAGCCATCAGTGTTGTCTCTAATAGACATATCACAAGACTGTTTGGGCTGTGGTGTCGTGTAGGGAGCCATCAGTGTTGTCTATAATAGACATATCACAAGACTGTTTGGGCTGTGGTGTAGTGTAGGGAGCCATCAGTGTTGTCTATAATAGACATATCACAGGACTGTTTGGGCTGTGGTGTATTGTAGGGAGCCATCAGTGTTGTCTATAATAGACATATCACAAGACTGTTTGGGCTGTGGTGTCGTGTAGGGAGCCATCAGTGCTGTCTATAATAGACATATCACAAGACTGTTTGGGCTGTGGTGTCGTGTAGGGAGCCATCAGTGCTGTCTATAATAGACATATCACAAGACTGTTTGGGCTGTGGTGTAGTGTAGGGAGCCATCAGTGTTGTCTATAATAGACATATCACAAGACTGTTTGGGCTGTGGTGTAGTGTAGGGAGCCATCAGTGTTGTCTATAATAGACATATCACAAGACTGTTTGGGCTGTGGTGTAGTGTAGGGAGCCATCAGTGTTGTCTATAATAGACATATCACAAGACTGTTTGGGCTGTGGTGTCGTGTAGGGAGCCATCAGTGTTGTCTATAATAGATATATCACAAGACTGTTTGGGCTGTGGTGTCGTGTAGGGAGCCATCAGTGCTGTCTATAATAGATATATCACAAGACTGTTTGGGCTGTGGTGTAGTGTAGGGAGCCATCAGTGTTGTCTATAATAGACATATCACAAGACTGTTTTGGCTGTGGTGTCGTGTAGGGAGCCATAAGTGTTGTCTATAATAGACATATCACAGGACTGTTTGGGCTGTGGTGTAGTGTAGGGAGCCATCAGTGTTGTCTATAATAGACATATCACAAGACTGTTTGGGCTGTGGTGTAGTGTAGGGAGCCATCAGTGTTGGCTATAATAGACATATCACAAGACTGTTTGGGCTGTGGTGTCGTGTAGGGAGCCATCAGTGTTGTCTATAATAGACATATCACAAGACTGTTTGGGCTGTGGTGTCGTGTAGGGAGCCATCAGTGTTGTCTATAATAGACATATCACAAGACTGTTTGGGCTGTGGTGTCGTGTAGGGAGCCATCAGTGTTGTCTATAATAGACATATCACAAACTGTTTGGGCTGTGGTGTCGTGTAGGGAGCCATCAGTGTTGTCTATAATAGACATATCACAAGACTGTTTGGGCTGTGGTGTAGTGTAGGGAGCCATCAGTGTTGTCTATAATAGACATATCACAAGACTGTTTGGGCTGTGGTGTCGTGTAGGGAGCCATCAGTGTTGTCTATA
The DNA here is from genome assembly GCF_036934945.1 of Oncorhynchus masou masou. Taxonomy (NCBI): domain Eukaryota; kingdom Metazoa; phylum Chordata; class Actinopteri; order Salmoniformes; family Salmonidae; genus Oncorhynchus; species Oncorhynchus masou. Next base: position 12,144,585 of record NC_088244.1, on the reverse strand, counting down.
ATAGACATATCACAAGACTGTTTGGGCTGTGGTGTCGTGTAGGGAGCCATCAGTGTTGTCTATAATAGATATATCACAAGACTGTTTGGGCTGTGGTGTCGTGTAGGGAGCCATCAGTGTTGTCTATAATAGACATATCACAAGACTGTTTGGGCTGTGGTGTCGTGTAGGGAGCCATCAGTGTTGTCTATAATAGACATATCACAAGACTGTTTGGGCTGTGGTGTAGTGTAGGGAGCCATCAGTGTTGTCTATAATAGACATATCACAGGACTGTTTGGGCTGTGGTGTATTGTAGGGAGCCATCAGTGTTGTCTATAATAGACATATCACAAGACTGTTTGGGCTGTGGTGTAGTGTAGGGAGCCATCAGTGTTGTCTATAATAGACATATCACAAGACTGTTTGGGCTGTGGTGTCGTGTAGGGAGCCATCAGTGTTGTCTATAATAGATATATCACAAGACTGTTTGGGCTGTGGTGTCGTGTAGGGAGCCATCAGTGTTGTCTATAATAGATATATCACAAGACTGTTTGGGCTGTGGTGTCGTGTAGGGAGCCATCAGTGTTGTCTATAATAGATATATCACAAGACTGTTTGGGCTGTGGTGTAGTGTAGGGAGCCATCAGTGTTGTCTATAATAGACATATCACAAGACTGTTTTGGCTGTGGTGTCGTGTAGGGAGCCATAAGTGTTGTCTATAATAGACATATCACAGGACTGTTTGGGCTGTGGTGTAGTGTAGGGAGCCATCAGTGTTGGCTATAATAGACATATCACAAGACTGTTTGGGCTGTGGTGTCGTGTAGGGAGCCATCAGTGTTGTCTATAATAGACATATCACAAGACTGTTTGGGCTGTGGTGTCGTGTAGGGAGCCATCAGTGTTGTCTATAATAGACATATCACAAGACTGTTTGGGCTGTGGTGTCGTGTAGGGAGCCATCAGTGTTGTCTATAATAGACATATCACAAGACTGTTTGGGCTGTGGTGTCGTGTAGGGAGCCATCAGTGTTGTCTATAATAGATATATCACAAGACTGTTTGGGCTGTGGTGTAGTGTAGTGAGCCATCAGTGTTGTCTATAATAGACATATCACAAGACTGTTTGGGCTGTGGTGTCGTGTAGGGAGCCATCAGTGTTGTCTACAATAGACATATCACAAGACTGTTTGGGCTGTGGTGTAGTGTAGGGAGCCATCAGTGTTGTCTATAATAGATATATCACAAGACTGTTTGGGCTGTGGTGTAGTGTAGGGAGCCATCAGTGTTGTCTATAATAGACATATCACAAGACTGTTTTGGCTGTGGTGTCGTGTAGGGAGCCATAAGTGTTGTCTATAATAGACATATCACAGGACTGTTTGGGCTGTGGTGTAGTGTAGGGAGCCATCAGTGTTGGCTATAATAGACATATCACAAGACTGTTTGGGCTGTGGTGTCGTGTAGGGAGCCATCAGTGTTGTCTATAATAGACATATCACAAGACTGTTTGGGCTGTGGTGTCGTGTAGGGAGCCATCAGTGTTGTCTATAATAGACATATCACAAGACTGTTTGGGCTGTGGTGTCGTGTAGGGAGCCATCAGTGTTGTCTATAATAGACATATCACAAGACTGTTTGGGCTGTGGTGTCGTGTAGGGAGCCATCAGTGTTGTCTATAATAGATATATCACAAGACTGTTTGGGCTGTGGTGTAGTGTAGTGAGCCATCAGTGTTGTCTATAATAGACATATCACAAGACTGTTTGGGCTGTGGTGTCGTGTAGGGAGCCATCAGTGTTGTCTACAATAGACATATCACAGGACTGTTTGGGCTGTGGTGTAGTGTAGGGAGCCATCAGTGTTGGCTATAATAGACATATCACAGGACTGTTTGGGCTGTGGTGTAGTGTAGGGAGCCATCAGTGTTGGCTATAATAGACATATCACAAGACTGTTTGGGCTGTGGTGTAGTGTAGGGAGCCATCAGTGTTGTCTATAATAGACATATCACAAGACTGTTTGGGCTGTGGTGTCGTGTAGGGAGCCATCAGTGTTGTCTATAATAGACATATCACAGGACTGTTTGGGCTGTGGTGTAGTGTAGGGAGCCATCAGTGTTGACTATAATAGACATATCACAAGAATGTTTGGGCTGTGGTGTCATGTAGGGAGCCATCAGTGTTGTCTATATTAGACATATCACAAGACTGTTTGGGCTGTGGTGTCGTGTAGGGAGCCATCAGTGTTGTCTATAATAGACATATCACAAGAATGTTTGGGCTGTGGTGTAGTGTAGGGAGCCATCAGTGTTGTCTATAATAGACATATCACAGGACTGTTTGGGCTGTGGTGTAGTTTAGGGAGCTATCAGTGTTGTCTATAATATACATATCACAAGACTGTTTGGGCTGTGGTGTCGTGTAGGGAGCCATCAGTGTTGTCTATAATAGACATATCACAGGACTGTTTGGGCTGTGGTGTTGTGTAGGGAGCCATCAGTGTTGGCTATAATAGACATTTACATTTACATTTACATTTAAGTCATTTAGCAGACGCTCTTATCCAGACATATCACAAGACTGTTTGGGCTGTGGTGTAGTGTAGGGAGCCATCAGTGTTGTCTATAATAGACATATCACAAGACTGTTTGGGCTGTGGTGTAGTGTAGGGAGCCATCAGTGTTGTCTATAATAGACATATCACAAGACTGTTTGGGCTGTGGTGTAGTGTAGGGAGCCATCAGTGTTGTCTATAATAGACATATCACAAGACTGTTTGGGCTGTGGTGTAGTGTAGGGAGCCATCAGTGTTGTCTATAATAGACATATCACAGGACTGTTTGGGCTGTGGTGTAGTGTAGGGAGCCATCAGTGTTGTCTATAATAGACATATCACAAGACTGTTTGGGCTGTGGTGTAGTGTAGGGAGCCATCAGTGTTGTCTATAATAGACATATCACAAGACTGTTTGGGCTGTGGTGTCGTGTAGGGAGCCATCAGTGTTGTCTATAATAGACATATCACAAGACTGTTTGGGCTGTGGTGTAGTGTAGGGAGCCATCAGTGTTGTCTATAATAGACATATCACAGGACTGTTTGGGCTGTGGTGTAGTGTAGGGAGCCATCAGTGTTGTCTATAATAGACATATCACAAGACTGTTTGGGCTGAGGTGTCGTGTAGGGAGCCATCAGTGCTGTCTATAATAGACATATCACAAGACTGTTTGGGCTGTGGTGTAGTGTAGGGAGCCATCAGTGTTGTCTATAATAGACATATCACAAGACTGTTTGGGCTGTGGTGTAGTGTAGGGAGCCATCAGTGTTGTCTATAATAGACATATCACAAGACTGTTTGGGCTGTGGTGTAGTGTAGGGAGCCATCAGTGTTGTCTATAATAGACATATCACAGGACTGTTTGGGCTGTGGTGTAGTGTAGGGAGCCATCAGTGTTGTCTATAATAGACATATCACAAGACTGTTTGGGCTGTGGTGTAGTGTAGGGAGCCATCAGTGTTGTCTATAATAGACATATCACAAGACTGTTTGGGCTGTGGTGTAGTGTAGGGAGCCATCAGTGTTGTCTATAATAGACATATCACAAGACTGTTTGGGCTGTGGTGTAGTGTAGGGAGCCATCAGTGTTGTCTATAATAGACATATCACAGGACTGTTTGGGCTGTGGTGTAGTGTAGGGAGCCATCAGTGTTGTCTATAATAGACATATCACAAGACTGTTTGGGCTGTGGTGTAGTGTAGGGAGCCATCAGTGTTGTCTATAATAGACATATCACAAGACTGTTTGGGCTGTGGTGTAGTGTAGGGAGCCATCAGTGTTGTCTATAATAGACATATCACAAGACTGTTTGGGCTGTGGTGTCGTGTAGGGAGCCATCAGTGCTGTCTATAATAGACATATCACAAGACTGTTTGGGCTGTGGTGTCGTGTAGGGAGCCATCAGTGTTGTCTATAATAGACATATCACAAGACTGTTTGGGCTGTGGTGTCGTGTAGGGAGCCATCAGTGTTGTCTATAATAGACATATCACAAGACTGTTTGGGCTGTGGTGTCGTGTAGGGAGCCATCAGTGTTGTCTATAATAGATATATCACAAGACTGTTTGGGCTGTGGTGTAGTGTAGTGAGCCATCAGTGTTGTCTATAATAGACATATCACAAGACTGTTTGGGCTGTGGTGTCGTGTAGGGAGCCATCAGTGTTGTCTATAATAGATATATCACAAGACTGTTTGGGCTGTGGTGTCGTGTAGGGAGCCATCAGTGTTGTCTATAATAGACATATCACAAGACTGTTTGGGCTGTGGTGTCGTGTAGGGAGCCATCAGTGTTGTCTATAATAGACATATCACAAGACTGTTTGGGCTGTGGTGTAGTGTAGGGAGCCATCAGTGTTGTCTATAATAGACATATCACAGGACTGTTTGGGCTGTGGTGTATTGTAGGGAGCCATCAGTGTTGTCTATAATAGACATATCACAAGACTGTTTGGGCTGTGGTGTCGTGTAGGGAGCCATCAGTGCTGTCTATAATAGACATATCACAAGACTGTTTGGGCTGTGGTGTAGTGTAGGGAGCCATCAGTGTTGTCTATAATAGACATATCACTAGACTGTTTGGGCTGTGGTGTAGTGTAGGGAGCCATCAGTGTTGTCTATAATAGACATATCACAGGACTGTTTGGGCTGTGGTGTAGTGTAGGGAGCCATCAGTGTTGTCTATAATAGACATATCACAAGACTGTTTGGGCTGTGGTGTCGTGTAGGGAGCCATCAGTGTTGTCTATAATAGATATATCACAAGACTGTTTGGGCTGTGGTGTAGTGTAGGGAGCCATCAGTGTTGTCTATAATAGACATATCACAAGACTGTTTTGGCTGTGGTGTCGTGTAGGGAGCCATAAGTGTTGTCTATAATAGACATATCACAAGACTGTTTGGGCTGTGGTGTAGTGTAGGGAGCCATCAGTGTTGTCTATAATAGATATATCACAAGACTGTTTGGGCTGTGGTGTAGTGTAGGGAGCCATCAGTGTTGTCTATAATAGACATATCACAAGACTGTTTTGGCTGTGGTGTCGTGTAGGGAGCCATAAGTGTTGTCTATAATAGACATATCACAGGACTGTTTGGGCTGTGGTGTAGTGTAGGGAGCCATCAGTGTTGGCTATAATAGACATATCACAAGACTGTTTGGGCTGTGGTGTCGTGTAGGGAGCCATCAGTGTTGTCTATAATAGACATATCACAAGACTGTTTGGGCTGTGGTGTCGTGTAGGGAGCCATCAGTGTTGTCTATAATAGACATATCACAAGACTGTTTGGGCTGTGGTGTCGTGTAGGGAGCCATCAGTGTTGTCTATAATAGACATATCACAAGACTGTTTGGGCTGTGGTGTCGTGTAGGGAGCCATCAGTGTTGTCTATAATAGATATATCACAAGACTGTTTGGGCTGTGGTGTAGTGTAGTGAGCCATCAGTGTTGTCTATAATAGACATATCACAAGACTGTTTGGGCTGTGGTGTCGTGTAGGGAGCCATCAGTGTTGTCTACAATAGACATATCACAGGACTGTTTGGGCTGTGGTGTAGTGTAGGGAGCCATCAGTGTTGGCTATAATAGACATATCACAGGACTGTTTGGGCTGTGGTGTAGTGTAGGGAGCCATCAGTGTTGGCTATAATAGACATATCACAAGACTGTTTGGGCTGTGGTGTAGTGTAGGGAGCCATCAGTGTTGTCTATAATAGACATATCACAAGACTGTTTGGGCTGTGGTGTCGTGTAGGGAGCCATCAGTGTTGTCTATAATAGATATATCACAAGACTGTTTGGGCTGTGGTGTCGTGTAGGGAGCCATCAGTGTTGTCTATAATAGACATATCACAGGACTGTTTGGGCTGTGGTGTAGTGTAGGGAGCCATCAGTGTTGTCTATATTAGACATATCACAAGACTGTTTGGGCTGTGGTGTCGTGTAGGGAGCCATCAGTGTTGTCTATAATAGACATATCACAAGAATGTTTGGGCTGTGGTGTAGTGTAGGGAGCCATCAGTGTTGTCTATAATAGACATATCACAAGACTGTTTGGGCTGTTGTGTAGTGTAGGGAGCCATCAGTGTTGTCTATAATAGACATATCACAGGACTGTTTGGGCTGTGGTGTCGTGTAGGGAGCCATCAGTGTTGTCTATAATAGACATATCACAGGACTGTTTGGGCTGTGGTGTTGTGTAGGGAGCCATCAGTGTTGGCTATAATAGACATTTACATTTACATTTACATTTAAGTCATTTAGCAGACGCTCTTATCCAGACATATCACAAGACTGTTTGGGCTGTGGTGTAGTGTAGGGAGCCATCAGTGTTGTCTATAATAGACATATCACAAGACTGTTTGGGCTGTGGTGTAGTGTAGGGAGCCATCAGTGTTGTCTATAATAGACATATCACAAGACTGTTTGGGCTGTGGTGTAGTGTAGGGAGCCATCAGTGTTGTCTATAATAGACATATCACAGGACTGTTTGGGCTGTGGTGTAGTGTAGGGAGCCATCAGTGTTGTCTATAATAGACATATCACAAGACTGTTTGGGCTGTGGTGTAGTGTAGGGAGCCATCAGTGTTGTCTATAATAGACATATCACAAGACTGTTTGGGCTGTGGTGTCGTGTAGGGAGCCATCAGTGTTGTCTATAATAGACATATCACAAGACTGTTTGGGCTGTGGTGTAGTGTAGGGAGCCATCAGTGTTGTCTATAATAGACATATCACAGGACTGTTTGGGCTGTGGTGTAGTGTAGGGAGCCATCAGTGTTGTCTATAATAGACATATCACAAGACTGTTTGGGCTGAGGTGTCGTGTAGGGAGCCATCAGTGCTGTCTATAATAGACATATCACAAGACTGTTTGGGCTGTGGTGTAGTGTAGGGAGCCATCAGTGTTGTCTATAATAGACATATCACTAGACTGTTTGGGCTGTGGTGTCGTGTAGGGAGCCATCAGTGTTGTCTATAATAGACATATCACAAGACTGTTTGGGCTGTGGTGTAGTGTAGGGAGCCATCAGTGTTGTCTATAATAGACATATCACAAGACTGTTTGGGCTGTGGTGTCGTGTAGGGAGCCATCAGTGTTGTCTATAATAGATATATCACAAGACTGTTTGGGCTGTGGTGTCGTGTAGGGAGCCATCAGTGTTGTCTATAATTGACATATCACAAAACTGTTTGGGCTGTGGTGTCGTGTAGGGAGCCATCAGTGTTGGCTATAATAGACATTTACATTTACATTTAAGTCATTTAGCAGACGCTCTTATCCAGACATATCACAAGACTGTTTGGGCTGTGGTGTAGTGTAGGGAGCCATCAGTGTTGTCTATAATAGACATATCACAAGACTGTTTGGGCTGTGGTGTAGTGTAGGGAGCCATCAGTGTTGTCTATAATAGACATATCACAAGACTGTTTGGGCTGTGGTGTAGTGTAGGGAGCCATCAGTGTTGTCTATAATAGACATATCACAAGACTGTTTGGGCTGTGGTGTAGTGTAGGGAGCCATCAGTGTTGTCTATAATAGACATATCACAGGACTGTTTGGGCTGTGGTGTAGTGTAGGGAGCCATCAGTGTTGTCTATAATAGACATATCACAAGACTGTTTGGGCTGTGGTGTAGTGTAGGGAGCCATCAGTGTTGTCTATAATAGACATATCACAAGACTGTTTGGGCTGTGGTGTAGTGTAGGGAGCCATCAGTGTTGTCTATAATAGACATATCACAAGACTGTTTGGGCTGTGGTGTCGTGTAGGGAGCCATCAGTGTTGTCTATAATAGACATATCACAAGACTGTTTGGGCTGTGGTGTAGTGTAGGGAGCCATCAGTGTTGTCTATAATAGACATATCACAGGACTGTTTGGGCTGTGGTGTAGTGTAGGGAGCCATCAGTGTTGTCTATAATAGACATATCACAAGACTGTTTGGGCTGTGGTGTCGTGTAGGGAGCCATCAGTGCTGTCTATAATAGACATATCACAAGACTGTTTGGGCTGTGGTGTCGTGTAGGGAGCCATCAGTGTTGTCTATAATAGACATATCACAAGACTGTTTGGGCTGTGGTGTAGTGTAGGGAGCCATCAGTGTTGTCTATAATAGACATATCACAGGACTGTTTGGGCTGTGGTGTAGTGTAGGGAGCCATCAGTGTTGTCTATAATAGACATATCACAAGACTGTTTGGGCTGTGGTGTCGTGTAGGGAGCCATCAGTGCTGTCTATAATAGACATATCACAAGACTGTTTGGGCTGTGGTGTAGTGTAGGGAGCCATCAGTGTTGTCTATAATAGACATATCACTAGACTGTTTGGGCTGTGGTGTCGTGTAGGGAGCCATCAGTGTTGTCTATAATAGACATATCACAAGACTGTTTGGGCTGTGGTGTAGTGTAGGGAGCCATCAGTGTTGTCTATAATAGACATATCACAGGACTGTTTGGGCTGTGGTGTAGTGTAGGGAGCCATCAGTGTTGTCTATAATAGACATATCACAAGACTGTTTGGGCTGTGGTGTCGTGTAGGGAGCCATCAGTGTTGTCTATAATAGACATATCACAGGACTGTTTGGGCTGTGGTGTAGTGTAGGGAGCCATCAGTGTTGTCTATAATAGACATATCACAAGACTGTTTGGGCTGTGGTGTCGTGTAGGGAGCCATCAGTGTTGTCTATAATAGACATATCACAAGACTGTTTGGGCTGTGGTGTAGTGTAGGGAGCCATCAGTGTTGTCTATAATAGATATATCACAATACTTTTTGGGCTGTGGTGTAGTGTAGGGAGCCATCAGTGTTGTCTATAATAGACATATCACAAGACTGTTTGGGCTGTGGTGTTGTGTAGGGAGCCATCAGTGTTGTCTATAATAGACATATCACAAGACTGTTTTGGCTGTGGTGTCGTGTAGGGAGCCATAAGTGTTGTCTATAATAGACATATCACAGGACTGTTTGGGCTGTGGTGTAGTGTAGGGAGCCATCAGTGTTGGCTATAATAGACATATCACAAGACTGTTTGGGCTGTGGTGTCGTGTAGGGAGCCATCAGTGTTGTCTATAATAGACATATCACAAGACTGTTTGGGCTGTTGTGTCGTGTAGGGAGCCATCAGTGTTGTCTATAATAGACATATCACAAACTGTTTGGGCTGTGGTGTCGTGTAGGGAGCCATCAGTGTTGTCTATAATAGACATATCACAAGACTGTTTGGGCTGTGGTGTAGTGTAGGGAGCCATCAGTGTTGTCTATAATAGACATATCACAAGACTGTTTGGGCTGTGGTGTCGTGTAGGGAGCCATCAGTGTTGTCTATAATAGACATATCACAAGACTGTTTGGGCTGTGGTGTCGTGTAGGGAGCCATCAGTGTTGTCTATAATAGACATATCACAAGACTGTTTGGGCTGTGGTGTCGTGTAGGGAGCCATCAGTGTTGTCTATAATAGATATATCACAAGACTGTTTGGGCTGTGGTGTAGTGTAGTGAGCCATCAGTGTTGTCTATAATAGACATATCACAAGACTGTTTGGGCTGTGGTGTCGTGTAGGGAGCCATCAGTGTTGTCTACAATAGACATATCACAGGACTGTTTGGGCTGTGGTGTAGTGTAGGGAGCCATCAGTGTTGGCTATAATAGACATATCACAGGACTGTTTGGGCTGTGGTGTAGTGTAGGGAGCCATCAGTGTTGGCTATAATAGACATATCACAAGACTGTTTGGGCTATGGTGTAGTGTAGGGAGCCATCAGTGTTGTCTATAATAGACATATCACAAGACTGTTTGGGCTGTGGTGTAGTGTAGGGAGCCATCAGTGTTGTCTATAATAGACATATCACAAGACTGTTTGGGCTGTGGTGTCGTGTAGGGAGCCATCAGTGTTGTCTATATTAGACATATCACAAGACTGTTTGGGCTGTGGTGTCGTGTAGGGAGCCATCAGTGTTGTCTATAATAGACATATCACAAGACTGTTTGGGCTGTGGTGTAGTGTAGGGAGCCATCAGTGTTGTCTATAATAGACATATCACAAGACTGTTTGGGCTGTTGTGTAGTGTAGGGAGCCATCAGTGTTGTCTATAATAGACATATCACAGGACTGTTTGGGCTGTGGTGTTGTGTAGGGAGCCATCAGTGTTGGCTATAATAGACATTTACATTTACATTTACATTTAAGTCATTTAGCAGACGCTCTTATCCAGACATATCACAAGACTGTTTGGGCTGTGGTGTAGTGTAGGGAGCCATCAGTGTTGTCTATAATAGACATATCACAAGACTGTTTGGGCTGTGGTGTAGTGTAGGGAGCCATCAGTGTTGTCTATAATAGACATATCACAAGACTGTTTGGGCTGTGGTGTAGTGTAGGGAGCCATCAGTGTTGTCTATAATAGACATATCACAAGACTGTTTGGGCTGTGGTGTAGTGTAGGGAGCCATCAGTGTTGTCTATAATAGACATATCACAGGACTGTTTGGGCTGTGGTGTAGTGTAGGGAGCCATCAGTGTTGTCTATAATAGACATATCACAAGACTGTTTGGGCTGTGGTGTCGTGTAGGGAGCCATCAGTGTTGTCTATAATAGACATATCACAAGACTGTTTGGGCTGTGGTGTAGTGTAGGGAGCCATCAGTGTTGTCTATAATAGACATATCACAGGACTGTTTGGGCTGTGGTGTAGTGTAGGGAGCCATCAGTGTTGTCTATAATAGACATATCACAGGAGTGTTTGGGCTGTGGTGTAGTGTAGGGAGCCATCAGTGTTGTCTATAATAGACATATCACAAGACTGTTTGGGCTGTGGTGTAGTGTAGGGAGCCATCAGTGTTGTCTATAATAGACATATCACAAGACTGTTTGGGCTGTGGTGTAGTGTAGGGAGCCATCAGTGCTGTCTATAATAGACATATCACAAGACTGTTTGGGCTGTGGTGTAGTGTAGGGAGCCATCAGTGTTGTCTATAATAGACATATCACAGGACTGTTTGGGCTGTGGTGTAGTGTAGGGAGCCATCAGTGTTGTCTATAATAGACATATCACAAGACTGTTTGGGCTGTGGTGTCGTGTAGGGAGCCATCAGTGTTGTCTATAATAGACATATCACAGGACTGTTTGGGCTGTGGTGTAGTGTAGGGAGCCATCAGTGTTGTCTATAATAGACATATCACAAACTGTTTGGGCTGTGGTGTCGTGTAGGGAGCCATCAGTGTTGTCTATAATAGACATATCACAAGACTGTTTGGGCTGTGGTGTCGTGTAGGGAGCCATCAGTGTTGTCTGACACTTCATCCTACTGGGACACATTCCGTTGACTTTTACACTAGCAGAACCTTTGCGTTCTGTCCCTGAACACACAACTCAGTCTTTTGGGCCTGCTGCTCTGCTGCTCTCCTGTGTGCGTGTTTGTGTGTGTGTATGTGTGTGTGTGCTCCTCTCCTGTGGGATTAATCAATCTATATGACTGGGGTCTTATTGAGATGTATAGAATGACTGAGCTGTTATCGCAACAAGCCAAGATGGGAGCAGCCTAGACTAAATACATCCATTCTGTTTTGAAGTATTGTTACACATGCACATGCACATGCACACACACACACACACAAACACACACACACACACACACACACACACACACACACACACACACACACACACACACACACACACACACACACACACACACACACACACACACACACACACACACACACACACACACATTACGATTGTGAATGATGTCAGTCCTGTCCCAGCTGGGAAGGACTAATCAAATGAATCAAATGTAATTGTATTGGTCACATGCTGCGTTAACAATGACAGTGAAATACTTACTCGCGGGTCCTTTCCAACATTGCCTTTAAATTGTTTAACTTGGGTCAAACGTTTTGGGCCTTCCACAAGCTTTCCATATTGAGTTGGGTGAATTTGGCCCATTCCTCCTGAGCTGGTGTAAGTGAGTCAGGATTGTAGGCCTCCTTGCTCGCACATGCTTGTTGTCCTTAAGCCATTTTGCCACAACTTGGAAGAATGCTTGGGGGTCATTGTTCTTTTGGAAGACCCATTTTCGACCAAGCTTTAACTTCCTGACTGATGTCTTGAGATGTTGCTTCAATATATCCACATAATTGTCCTACTTCATGATGCCATCTATTTTGTGAAGTGCACTAGTCCCTCCTGCAGCAAAGCACAACCACAACATGATGCTGCCACCCCCATGCATCACGGTTGGGATGGTGTTCTTCGTCCACCAAGCCTCCCCCTTTTTCCTCCAAACATAACAATGGTCATTATGGCCAAACAGTTCTATTTTTCTTTCATCAGACCAGAGGACATTTCACACATGTGCAGTTGCAAACCTTAGTCTGGCTTTTTTTATGCCAGGTTTCGGACCAGTGGCTTCTTCGTTGCTGAGCGGCCTTTCAAGTTATGTCGATATAGGACTCGTTTTACTGTGGATATAAATACTTTTGTACCAGCATCTTCACAAGGTCCTTTGCTGTTGTTCTGGGATTGATTTACACTTTTCGCACCAAAGTACGTTCATCTACAGGAGTCAGAACGCGTCTCTTTCCTGAGCGGTAGGATGGCTGCGTGGTCCCATGGTGTTTATACTTGCGTGCTATTTCTTGTACAGATGAACGTGGTACCATCAGGCGTTTGGAAATTGCTCCCAAGGATGAACCAGACTTGTGGAGGTTTACAATTTATTTTCTGAGGTCTTGGCTGATTTCTTTTGATTTTCCCATGATGTCAAGCAAAGAGGCACTGAGTTTGAAGGTAGGCCTTGAAATACATCCACAGGTACACCTCTACTTGGCTAAAATTATGTCAATGTCACGCCTTGGTCTTAGTATTTTGTGTTTTAGTTAATTAGTTGGTCAGGCCAGGGTGTGACATGGGTTTATTGTTTGTTGTATTTAGTGGGGTTTTTTAGTTATTGGGATTGTAGCTGATTAGGGGAGTGTGTTTCATAGGTTTGGCTGCCTGAGGCGGTTCTCAATCAGAGTCAGGTGATTCTCGTTGTCTCTGATTGGAAACCGTATTTAGGTAGCCTGGGTTTCGCTTTGTATTTTGTGGGTGATTGTTCCTGTCTCTGTGTTAGTTTCACCAGTCAGGCTGTAATAGGTTTCACGTTCCGTTTTGTTGTTTTGTATTTATTCGTTATTTCATGTATAGTTTCGTTATTTGTTTTCACTAATAAACATGAGTAACAAACACGCTGCATTTCGGTCCGACTCTCTTTCGACAAACGAAGAACGTCGTTACAGTCAATTAGCCTATCAGAAGCTTCTAAAGCCATGAAATTATTTTCTGGAATTTTCAAAGCTATTTAAAGGCACAATCAACTTCTGACCCACTGGAATTGCGATACAGTGAATGTTAAGTGAAATAATCTGTCTGTAAACAATTGTTGGAAAATTACTTTTGTCACGCACAAAGTAGATGTCCTAACCGACTTGCCAAAACTATACAGTGGGCAAAAAAGTATTTAGTCAGTCACCAATTGTGCAAGTTCTCCCACTTAAAAAGAGGAGAGAGGCCTGTAATTGTCATCATAGGTATACTTCAACTATGACAGACAAAATTAGAAAAAAAATCCAGAAAATCACATTGTAGGATTTTTAATGAATTTATTTGCAAATTATGGTGGAAAATAAGTATTTGGTCACCTACAAACAAGCAAGATTTCTGTCACTCACAGACCTGTAAGTTCTTCTTTAAGAGGCTCCTCTATCCTCCACTCGTTACCTGTATTAATGGCACCTGTTTGAACTTGTTATCAGTATAAAAGACACCTGTACACAACCTCAAACAGTCACACTCCAAACTCCACTATGGCCAAGACCAAAGAGCTGTCAAAGGACACCAGAAACAAAATTGTAGACCTGCACCAGGCTGGGAAGACTGAATCTGCAATAGGTAAGCAGCTTGGTTTGAAGAAATCAACTGTAGGAGCAATTATTAGGAAATGGAAGACAAGACCACTGATAATCTCCCTTGATCTGGGGCTCCATGCAAGATCTCACCCCGTGGGGTCAAAATGATCACAATGACGGTGAGCAAAAATCCCAGAACCACACATGGGGACCTAGTGAATGACCTGCAGAGAGCTGGGACCAAAGTAACAAAGCCTACCATCAGTAACACACTACGCCGCCAGGGACTCAAATCCTGCAGTGCCAGACGTGTCCCCCAGTTTAAGCCAGTACATGGCCAGGCCCGTCTGAAGTTTGCTAGAGAGCATTTGGATGATCCAGAAGAAGATTGGGAGAATGTCATATGGTCAGATGAAACCAAAATAGAAGTTTTTTGGTAAAAACTCAATTCGTCGTGTTTGGAGGACAAAGAATGCTGAGTTGCATCCAAAGAACACCATACCTACTGTGAAGCATGGGGGTGGAAACATCATGCTTTGGGGCTGCTTTTCTGCAAAGGGACCAGGATGACTGATCCGTGTAAAGGAAAGAATGAATGGGGCCTGTATCATGAGATTTTGAGTTAAAACCTCCTTCCATCAGCAAGGGCATTGAAGATGAAACGTGGCTGGGTCTTTCAGCATGACAATGATCCCAAACACACCCCCCGGGCAACGAAGTAGTGGCTTCGTAAGAAGCATTTCAAGGTCCTGGAGTGGCCTAGCAAGTCTCCAGATCTCAACCCCATAGACAATCTTTGGAGGGAGTTGAAAGTCCTTGTTGCCCAGCAAGAGCCCCAAAACATTACTGCTCTAGAGGAGATCTGTATGGAGGAATGGGACAAAATACAAGCAACAGTGTGTGAAAACCTTGTGAAGACTTACAGAAAACGTTTGACCTCTGTCATTGCCAACAAAGGGTATATAACAAAGTATTGAGATAAACTTTTGTTATTGACCAAATACTTATTTTCCACCATAATTTGCAAATAAATTCATAAAAAATCTTACAATGTGATTTTCTGGATTTTTTTTCTCATTTCGTCTGTCATAGTTGAAGTGTACCTATGATGAAAATTACAGGCCTTGCACAATTGGTGGCTGACTAAATACTTTTTTTGCCCCACTGTAGCTTGTTGACAAGACATTTGTGGAGTGGTTGAAAAACAAGTTTTAATGACTCCAACATAAGTGTGAGTAAACTTGCGACTTCAACTGTATGTACATATTGTCACGCCCTGGTCTATATTTATTATGTTTATCTTCATTTATTGGGTCAGGCCAGGGTGTGACATGGGTTTATTTGTGGTGTGTTTCGTCTTGGGGTTGTGTGGGGCGTATAGTATAGTCTATGGCTGCCTAAGGCGGTTCTCAATCAGAGTCAGGTGATTATCGTTGTCTCTGATTGGGAACCATATTTAGGTAGCCATATTCTTTGAGTGTTTTCGTGGGTGATTGTTCCTGTCTCTGTGTCTTCACCAGATAGGACTGTTTAGGTTTTCACGTTCCGTTTGTTGTTTTTGTATTGTTCGTGTTTTTTCGTCTTTCAATAAATATGTCTCAAAAGTACCACGCTGCATTTTGGTCCGCTCCTCCTTCAACAGAAGAAAGCCGTCACACATATAACTAGGAATAAAGAAACTAGGCATCAGGATAGATAATAAACATTTGCAACAGCATATGTCATTAGTCAAGAAGGGTCAATGCAGATAGTCCGGGTATCTATTTGGTTAACTATTTAACTAAGTATTTAGCAATCTTATTGCTTTGGGGTAGAACCTGTTCAAGGTCCTGTTGGTTCCAGACTTGGTGCATCGGTACCCCTTGCTCTGCAGTAGCAGAGAGAATAGTCTATGACTTTGGTGACTGGAGTCCTGATAATTCGTAGGGCCTTCCTCTGACATCGCCTTGTATAGAGGTGCTGAATGACAGGGAGCTCGGCCTGCGGTCGGAGGCCAAAACGTGGCCATACCAGGCAGTGATGCAGCCAGTCAAGATGCTCTCAGTGGTGCAGCTGTAGAACTTGTTGAGGATCTGATGTCAAATCTTTTTTGCTTCCCGAGGGGGGATAGGAGTTGTCCTGCCCTCTTCATGACTGTGTTGGTGTGTGTGGACCATGATAGATCCTTAGTGGTATGGACGCAGATGAACTTGAAGCTCTTGACCACTCCACTTCGGCCCTGTTGATGTGAATGGGGGCATGCTTGGCCCTCCGTTACCTGTAGTCCACGATCAGCTCCTTGGTCTTACTGTCGGTGAGAAAGATGTTGTTGTTCTGGCACCACACTGTCAGGTCTCTGACCTCCTCCCTTTATGCTATCTCATCATCGTCGGTGATCAGGCCTACCACCGTCATGTCGTCAGCAAACTTAATGATTGTGTTGGAGTCATGCTCTGCCCCACAGTCGTAGGTGAACATGGAGTACAGGAGAGGACTAAGCACACACCCTTGAGGGCCCTCCTGTGTTGATTAGCATGGCAGAAGTGTTATTGCCTACCTTCACCACCTGGGGGTGGCCCATCATTATGTCCAGGATCCAGTTGCAGAGGGAGGTGTTCAGTCCCAGGGTCCTTAGCTTAGTGATGAGCTTGGTGAGCAGATGTGAGTGCTACGGGGCGATAGACATTTAGACAGGTTACTTTGGCGTTCTTGGGCACAGAGACTATGGTGGTCTGCTTGAAATATGTAGGTATTACAGACTGGGTCAGGGAAAGGTTGAAAATGTCAGTGAAGACACTTGCCAACTTGTCAGCGGATGCTCTGAGTATGCGTCCTGGTAATCCACCTGGCCTTACTCACATCGGCTACAAGAGCGTGATCACACAGTCGTCCAGAACAGCTGGGGTTCTCATGCATGGTTCGGTGTTGCTTGCATCTAAACGGACAGAGAATGCATTTAGCTCTTCTGGTAAGCCCGCAACTGGGCTTCCCTTTGCAATCCATCAAGCCCTGCCACATCCAATGAGGGTCAGAGCCGGTAAAGTAGGATTTGTCCTGTATTGATGCTTTACCTGTAGCGGGGTTTCTTATATGTGTCTGAATTAGTGTCCCGCTCCCCTGTCCCACGCTTTTTATTTAATTGCGGATGTTGCCTGTAATCCATGGAATCTGGTATGGATATGTACGTACTGTTACTGTGGGGATGACATTGTTTATGCACTTGATAATAAGGCCGATGACTGATATGGTAAACTCCTCAATGCCATTGGATGAATCCCGGAACATACCAGTTTGTGTTAGCAAAACAGTCCTATAGTTTATCATCCGCTTCATCGGACCACTTCTGCATTGGGCTCATCACTGGTACTTCCTGTTTGAGTTTTTGCTTGTAAGCAGGAATCAGGAGGATAGATTTATGATCAGATTTGCCAAATGGAGGCTGAGGGAGAGCTTTGTATGTGTTTGGGTGTGGAGTGAAGGTGATCTGGAGAGTTTTCTCCACTAGTTGCACAGGTGACATGATGGTAGAAAATAGTTAAAATGTATTTCAGTTTCCCTGCATTAACGTCACCGGCTACTATGAGCGCAGCCTCATTTTCTTGTTTGCTTATACTTCTTGTTGAGTGTAGTCTTAGTGCCAGCATCGGTTCATGCTCAGTGTGTGTGTGTGTGTGTGTGTTTGTGTGTGTGTGTGTTCAGTGTGTGCGTCGGTGATTGTCAAGCAAATAACTGCAGGTCTCGTGGTAATTGACCGTTAATTAACATAAACACATTTAGAATCTCCTGGCTTCCACACATAGCCTACAAGCCTCGTAATAAAATATAGCCTACATCTTCACAACAAATCCATTATTTATTTTAGACAGGTCTAAAGATACATGATGTGAAAGAAATGTAGTCTATCTATTTCAGAAGAACAGAATAGCACCCTCTGAGTTGTCCTTATGTTAGGTCCTGACCTGGCTATGCCATATGTCGATGGGTTACGCTATGTGTGTGTGTTCCGTGTGTATGTGTGTGTGTGTGTGTTACACCTAAGACTGTGTCTTTTCACTTATTAATGTTGACACTGCTCTGCTCTCTGCCAGAAAAGCCAAGGTGTAAGAGGACACACATAACACACATAAATTATTGACTGGAGCACACC
The DNA here is from genome assembly GCF_036934945.1 of Oncorhynchus masou masou. Classification (NCBI taxonomy): domain Eukaryota; kingdom Metazoa; phylum Chordata; class Actinopteri; order Salmoniformes; family Salmonidae; genus Oncorhynchus; species Oncorhynchus masou. Next base: position 12,126,528 of record NC_088244.1, on the reverse strand, counting down.
ACACACACACACACACTCAATCTCTCTCGCTCTCGCTGTCACACCCACTCTCTCCCTTGCTCTCTTTCAATTCAATTCAATTACATTCAATTTTAGGGCTATATTGGCATGTGAAACATATATTTACATTGCCAAAGAAAGTGAAAAAGATCATTAACAAAAATGGAATAAACAATAAAAATTTAACAGTAAACTTTCTCACTCCCCCTTACCTTTTTTTAATCTAGGCAAGTCAGTTAATTAAGGACAAATTCTTATTTTCAATTATGGCTTAGGACCAGTGGGTTAACAGTGTTCAGGGGAAGAACAACACGTTTTTACCTTGTCAGTTCAGTGATTTGACCTTGCAACCTTTCTGTTACAAGTCCAGCACTCTAACCACTAGGCTGATTGAACAGGTCCAACACTCTAACCACTAGGCTGATTGAACAGGTCCAACACCCTAACCACTAGGCAGATTGAACAGGTCCAACACCCTAACCACTAGGCTGATTGAACAGGTCCAACACTCTTACCACTAGGCTGATTGAACAGGTCCAACACCCTAACCACTAGGCTGATTGAACAGGTCCAACACCCTAACCACTAGGCTGATTGAACAGGTCCAACACCCTAACCACTAGGCTGATTGAACAGGTCCAACACCCTAACCACTAGGCTGATTGAACAGGTCCAACACCCTAACCACTAGGCTGATTGAACAGGTCCAACACCCTAACCACTAGGCTGATTGAACAGGTCCAACACCCTAACCACTAGGCTGATTGAACAGGTCCAACACTCTAACCACTAGGCTGATTGAACAGGTCCAACACAAGTCCAACACTCTAACCACTAGGCTGATTGAACAGGTCCAACACAAGTTCAACACTCTAACCACTAGGCTGATTGAGCAGGTCCAACACAAGTCCAACACTCTAACCACTAGGCTGATTGAGCAGGTCCAACACAAGTCCAACACTCTAACCACTAGGCTGATTGAACAGGCCCAACCCAACACAAGTCCAACACTCTAACCACTAGGCTGATTGAACAGGTCCAACACCCTAACCACTAGGCTGATTGAACAGGTCCAACACTCTAACCACTAGGCTGATTGAACAGGTCCAACACCCTAACCACTAGGCTGATTGAACAGGTCCAACACCCTAACCACTAGGCTGATTGAACAGGTCCAACACCCTAACCACTAGGCTGATTGAACAGGTCCAACACCCTAACCACTAGGCTGATTGAACAGGTCCAACACCCTAACCACTAGGCTGATTGAACAGGTCCAACACAAGTCCAACACTCTAACCACTAGGCTGATTGAACAGGTCCAACACAAGTCCAACACTCTAACCACTAGGCTGATTGAACAGGTCCAACACAAGTTCAACACTCTAACCACTAGGCTGATTGAGCAGGTCCAACACAAGTCCAACACTCTAACCACTAGGCTGATTGAACAGGCCCAACCCAAGTTCAACACTCTAACCACTAGGCTGATTGAGCAGGTCCAACACAAGTCCAACACTCTAACCACTAGGCTGATTGAACAGGTCCAACACAAGTCCAACACTCTAACCACTAGGCTGATTGAGCAGGTCCAACACAAGTCCAACACTCTAACCACTAGGCTGATTGAACAGGCCCAACCCAACACAAGTCCAACACTCTAACCACTAGGCTGATTGAACAGGTCCAACACAAGTCCAACACTCTAACCACTAGGCTGATTGAACAGGTCCAACACAAGTTCAACACTCTAACCACTAGGCTGATTGAGCAGGTCCAACACAAGTCCAACACTCTAACCACTAGGCTGATTGAACAGGCCCAACCCAAGTTCAACACTCTAACCACTAGGCTGATTGAGCAGGTCCAACACAAGTCCAACACTCTAACCACTAGGCTGATTGAACAGGTCCAACACAAGTCCAACACTCTAACCACTAGGCTGATTGAGCAGGTCCAACACAAGTCCAACACTCTAACCACTAGGCTGATTGAACAGGCCCAACCCAACACAAGTCCAACACTCTAACCACTAGGCTGATTGAACAGGTCCAACACAAGTCCAACACTCTAACCACTAGGCTGATTGAACAGGTCCAACACAAGTTCAACACTCTAACCACTAGGCTGATTGAACAGGTCCAACACAAGTCCAACACTCTAACCACTAGGCTGATTGAACAGGTCCAACACAAGTTCAACACTCTAACCACTAGGCTGATTGAGCAGGTCCAACACAAGTCCAACACTCTAACCACTAGGCTGATTGAACAGGCCCAACCCAACACAAGTCCAACACTCTAACCACTAGGCTGATTGAACAGGTCCAACACAAGTTCAACACTCTAACCACTAGGCTGATTGAGCAGGTCCAACACAAGTCCAACACTCTAACCACTAGGCTGATTGAACAGGCCCAACCCAAGTTCAACACTCTAACCACTAGGCCGATTGAGCAGGTCCAACACAAGTCCAACACTCTAACCACTAGGCTGATTGAACAGGTCCAACACAAGTCCAACACTCTAACCACTAGGCTGATTGAGCAGGTCCAACACAAGTCCAACACTCTAACCACTAGGCTGATTGAGCAGGTCCAACACAAGTCCAACACTCTAACCACTAGGCTGATTGAACAGGCCCAACCCAACACAAGTCCAACACTCTAACCACTAGGCTGATTGAACAGGTCCAACACAAGTCCAACACTCTAACCACTAGGCTGATTGAGCAGGTCCAACACAAGTCCAACACTCTAACCACTAGGCTGATTGAACAGGCCCAACCCAACACAAGTCCAACACTCTAACCACTAGGCTGATTGAACAGGTCCAACACCCTAACCACTAGGCTGATTGAACAGGTCCAACACAAGTCCAACACTCTAACCACTAGGCTGATTGAACAGGTCCAACACAAGTCCAACACTCTAACCACTAGGCTGATTGAACAGGTCTTACACAAGTTCAACACTCTAACCACTAGGCTGATTGAGCAGGTCCAACACAAGTCCAACACTCTAACCACTAGGCTGATTGAACAGGCCCAACCCAACACAAGTCCAACACTCTAACCACTAGGCTGATTGAACAGGTCCAACACTCTAACCACTAGGCTGATTGAACAGGTCCAACACCCTAACCACTAGGCTGATTGAACAGGTCCAACACCCTAACCACTAGGCTGATTGAACAGGTCCAACACCCTAACCACTAGGCTGATTGAACAGGTCCAACACCCTAACCACTAGGCTGATTGAACAGGTCCATCACAAGTCCAACACTCTAACCACTAGGCTGATTGAACAGGTCCAACACAAGTTCAACACTCTAACCACTAGGCTGATTGAGCAGGTCCAACACAAGTCCAACACTCTAACCACTAGGCTGATTGAACAGGTCCAACACAAGTCCAACACTCTAACCACTAGGCTGATTGAACAGGCCCAACCCAACACAAGTCCAACACTCTAACCACTAGGCTGATTGAACAGGTCCAACACCCTAACCACTAGGCTGATTGAACAGGTCCAACACTCTAACCACTAGGCTGATTGAACAGGTCCAACACCCTAACCACTAGGCTGATTGAACAGGTCCAACACCCTAACCACTAGGCTGATTGAACAGGTCCAACACCCTAACCACTAGGCTGATTGAACAGGTCCAACACCCTAACCACTAGGCTGATTGAACAGGTCCAACACCCTAACCACTAGGCTGATTGAACAGGTCCAACACCCTAACCACTAGGCTGATTGAACAGGTCCAACACCCTAACCACTAGGCTGATTGAACAGGTCCAACACCCTAACCACTAGGCTGATTGAACAGGTCCAACACCCTAACCACTAGGCTGATTGAACAGGTCCAACACCCTAACCACTAGGCTGATTGAACAGGTCCAACACCCTAACCACTAGGCTGATTGAACAGGTCCATCACAAGTCCAACACTCTAACCACTAGGCTGATTGAGCAGGTCCAACACAAGTCCAACACCCTAACCACTAGGCTGATTGAACAGGTCCAACACCCTAACCACTAGGCTGATTGAACAGGTCCAACACCCTAACCACTAGGCTGATTGAACAGGTCCATCACAAGTCCAACACTCTAACCACTAGGCTGATTGAACAGGTCCAACACAAGTTCAACACTCTAACCACTAGGCTGATTGAGCAGGTCCAACACAAGTCCAACACTCTAACCACTAGGCTGATTGAACAGGCCCAACCCAACACAAGTCCAACACTCTAACCACTAGGCTGATTGAACAGGTCCAACACTCTAACCACTAGGCTGATTGAACAGTCTGGCATGCTGAACAATGGGTTCAGGTGGATTTCTTTGGGACAAAACAAGTACCTCCAGTGAGTGAAAGTGCCTTTCAGAAAGCACCTGTTTACTGTCAGATATTATGGGCTGTTTAAACGCATCAATTGAAAGGAATAATGTCTGCAGTGCTATTACACAACAGGTTATGCAACCTCATACACACAGTATAGATGGAACTCTCAGGCTGGTACTAATCAAATAGACATTTCTATTCTTTAACTGGATAGACTTCCTGACTGGGGAGGCGAGGGGGTTGGTAGAGGATAGAAATAAGACTCTCCAGGGATGTCTCACTCTCCTAAAGAGCAGGCTATACTTCATCCTCTCTCTCTCTCTCTCTCTCTCTCGCTCTCTCTCTCTCGGACTCTCTCTCTCGCTCTCTCTCTCTCTCTCTCTCTCTCTCTCTCTCTCTCTCTCTCGCTCTCACTTCATTTCACCCTTCAACCCCTCTATTCATCAATATCCCTATTTACCAAGAGTGTTGGTCCTCAAACTCAGAGACAGTCCCACGGCCAATCTCAATAACTCTGCAAAACTTCAGAAATGTGTGACTGGCTGAAATATCACCAGAAGGTTTTGGGAGGTAACAGTCTATGTGAGTGATGTTTTTATAGCAGTTGTTTGAGTAGTCCAGTAGGGATGTTTGAGTAGTCCAGTAGGGTTGTTTGAGTAGTCCAGTAGTGTTGTTTGAGTAGTCCAGTAGGGTTGCTTGAGTAGTCCAGTAGGTTTGTTTGAGTAGTCCAGTAGGTTTGTTTGAGTAGTCCAGTAGTGTTGTTTGAGTAGTCCAGTAGTGTTGTTTGAGTAGTCCAGTAGGGTTGTTTGAGTAGTCCAGTAGGGTTGCTTGAGTAGTCCAGTAGGTTTGTTTGAGTAGTCCAGTAGGTTTGTTTGAGTAGTCCAGTAGTGTTGTTTGAGTAGTCCAGTAGTGTTGTTTGAGTAGTCCAGTAGTGTTGTTTGAGTAGTCCAGTAGTGTTGTTTGAGTAGTCCAGTAGGGTTGTTTGAGTAGTCCAGTAGGGTTGTTTGAGTAGTCCAGTAGGGTTGTTTGAGTAGTCCAGTAGTGTTGTTTGAGTAGTCCAGTTGTGTTGTTTGAGTAGTCCAGTTGTGTTGTTTGAGTAGTCCAGTAGTGTTGTTTGAGTAGTCCAGTAGTGTTGTTTGAGTAGTCTAGTAGGGTTGTTTGCTGTTTCTCGCTGCCGTTTGCTGTTGCATCAGTTGAGCTGTCACTGGAGGCAGACTGTATCTCACAACACAAAATGTGCATTAATTACACACATTCATGCACGCAGACACACACACACACACACACACACACACACACACACACACACACACACACACACACACACACACACACACACACACACACACACACACACACACACACACACACACACACACACACACACACACACACATTGCATCCCCATCAATACCTCTTTGGGGTAAACAGAAGGATTGCTGAAAGTTTCATATCAACTGGTTCAATCAGGAATAGTAGATTCACCCAGATCAAAGAGGCTGTACTTAATAAAGACATCGGTCTCTTCCCTGATTCCAATGAGAGATATGCAAATCTGTTCAGCGAATGGCCAGAAGCGATGTCATTGCAATTAGTAGCAGCTTATAACATGCAGTCTCATTCTGAACGACAGACTGCAGAGGGCTGTGAATGAATATGATTGATCTGCACTGTTACTGGAAGCAGAGGTGGTGATGTCTGGGAGATTTAAACAAGTTACCTGGCTAACGTTCCAGACAGTCTTTGAGAAAGATTCAATGAGACTTGATAAATCTAAAATCTAGTACAGGACTTGTATAATGAGTACATTTTCACTGTGTTTGACTCTGAACTGATGCCCATAGATGTAGAGAGGGGAGAGGAGGGCAGGAGAGAATGAGGGGATGGAGAGAGGGACATTTTGGAGAGCTGAAGAGCAGATATAGAAAAAGGAAGACTACAGACAGAGGGAATAAGTACGGCTGTGGTGGTCACAATTTTGTCAGCTGGTGATTGTCAAGCATCACTGCCAGTCTCACGGTAATTGACCGTTAATTAACATAAACACATTCAGCATCTCCTGGCTTCTACACACAGCCTACAAGCCTCGTGACAAAATATAGCCTACACCTTCACAATAAATCCATTATTTATTATTTATTTATAATATGAAGAAAATGTAGTCTGTTTCAGAAGAACAGAAGAACAGATAAGCATACTCTGAGTTGTCCTCATGTTAGGTCTTGATCTGGCGGTTCCATATGTCTGTGGGCTGCGCTAGTTCATTTATCAGACACGATTTTCCTAGAATTCCGTGGCATTATTTTGTAATATTTGATATTATGAAGAAAGCAATTGAACAAAGCTGAATAAAATAGAAAGGATTTTTTCTCCAAATGATTTGAGGGAGTGAGCACATGCATTCTGTGTTGAGCTGAAACAGGTAGTCCTATATGCTTCATTTATAGTGATTTATGTAACTTTAGTTGTGATACAAATGTTGGACTATATATTTACATTTTTAATACATTCTAAAGCTGCATGATGAGAGACTAATGATGATTTGAAAAAAGTTGCATGAACGGCATGAGCTCTGCTTTGTTTTTTTTGTGTGCAGGCTACACACACTTCATCAGTCTCTCATTCACAATTTGGCAAGCAGCTGTTGATGCAACCCCTTTGTGTCGCTGTAATGTTTTTATTTGTTCATGCCAGCCAGGTAGGCTATAGTCCTGTTGTAAAGAGAAGCGATGTGCTTAATATCAGGAAGTTGATTAATAAATATAGTTGGCCTACTAGCCTACAGACATCTGATGGGATCCTCATTTTTTAAATAGAGGCCATCACTCTGTTAGCCTATAGAAATCTGATGGGATCCTCATCTTTTTAATAGAGGCCATCACTCTGTTAGCCTATAGAAATCTGATGGGATGTGTGTGTGTGGGTGTGTTTGTGTGTGTGTGCATATCTCTCTACATGAGGGGAGTCCACTTGGTGGCAGTAGGTTCTACAGTACTTTAAAGCATGTGTAATACTAGTGTCTATCCCATCACAATAGCCATGTTCCCTCCACTACCTGTGATAAGATACTGTAGCTATAGTCTATCTCTTCATGGCTGGCATCTCAGAGCCAACTCAGGTCATAAATCTTGTTGTGTAAATACTAAATCATGTATAGTGTTCAGGCCCGGCTCGTTAGTCATCCCCAGTGAAATATGGAGCCGGTTTCTGTGTGCAGGAAACACTGCTCTGCTGGTTCAACTGAGCGGACAGGGGTTGAAGACCGACTGCCTTTAAAAAGTAACGAATCCCTTTGAAAATGGCCTATGTTATATTGATATGAGCCAGAAACAGTTTTTTCGGTGTCAAACATGACTACAAAGTGTAAATAGGATAATTTTGGTCTCATCTAAATCGGAGTTTGGAACATCCATGTGTCACAACGGTTAAATTAAGGTTGGGTTTTGATTTGACGATGTACATTGCACACTAACTTGAGATGAACAGCTGCGGTGATTGCTCTCTATCCAATAGCATAGACAGCGAGACAGACCTGCCTAGCTTTGACTTTGTTTACATAAGACAAGTCTCACATTTTTTTAACTTGAGAAATACTGCACCAAACACCTTAGTTAGATACACAAGCTTGCAACTAAAACATCCTCGGCAAAAACGGCAGATTTCTTGAGTTATTAACTCTGGAGACCTTGAGGAAGTGAAATAGGCTTCAACATCTACAGAGTCTCATGAGGGACAAACATCATTAAACACACACACACACACACACACACACACACACACACACACACACACACACACACACACACACACACACACACACACACACACACACACACACACACACACACACACACACACACACACACACACACACACACACACACACACACACACACACACACACACACAGGGTTCAAAGAGAGGCAGAGCTCAGGGGAAATCAGAACAAGAGGTACCTAGGAAAGTGGTGACCAGGTTGGAAGGTAAACTCATTCAGATTTAGTGAAATAAACGCAATCAGAGCCATCTGGACTGATCAGGGGATCCGTAACAACCTCACCCACCCTGAGCATCAAGGTTAACTAGGAGGAATGGGAGTATACTGATGTTCCCAACACAGTCTGGGAGCATGAAGCAGGGGTAGACTCTTCCTTTATTCGCTTGGGAACATTTCCCTTAATGTCCAGTACTTGTATGTTCTATGCCTTCACTTACAGTCCTATCAAGGTGTCATTACAGAGAAGAATGAGCAGGTCAACTAAGTTGTATTTATTTTTTATTTTCCTCTCTCTCTTCTGTTCTTCCATGTCTTTTGCCATTACCTCTCTCTTTCCCACACTCCTCTCCCATTCCCCCTCTCTTTCCCACACTCCTCTCCCATTCCCCCTCTCTTTCCCACACTCCTCTCCCATTCCCCCTCTCTTTCCCACACTCCTCTCCCATTCCCTCTCTCTTTCCCACACTCCTCTCCCATTCCCCCTCTCTTTCCCACACTCCTCTCCCATTCCCCCTCTCTTTTCCACACTCCTCTCCCATTCCCCCTCTCTTTCCCACACTCCTCTCCCATTCCCCCTCTCTTTCCCACACTCCTCTCCCATTCCCCCTCTCTTTCCCACACTCCTCTCCCATTCCCCCTCTCTTTCCCACACTCCTCTCCCATTCCCCCTCTCTTTCCCACACTCCTCTCCCATTCCCCCTCTCTTTCCGACACTCCTCTCCCATTCCCCCTCTCTTTCCCACACTCCTCTCCCATTCCCCCTCTTTTTCCCACACTCCTGTCCCATTCCCCCTCTCTTTCCCACACTCCTCTCCCATTCCCTCTCTTTCCCACACTCCTCTCCCATTCCCACTCTCTTTCCCACACTCCTCTCCCATTCCCCCTCTCTTTCCCACACTCCTCTTCCATTCCCCCTCTCTTTCCCATACTCCTCTCCCATTCCCTCTCTCTTTCCCACACTCCTCTCCCATTCCCCCTCTCTTTCCCACACTCCTCTCCCATTCCCCCTCTCTTTCCCACACTCCTCTCCCATTCCCCCTCTCTTTCCCACACTCCTCTCCCATTCCCCCTCTCTTTCCCACACTCCCCCCACCTGTTGAGGGCTCGTTAAGTCATGCTCCCAGTGTTTGACAGTCAGAACAAGTGAAGCTCAGCATGCTACCGCCATAACATCAAGCTACAGAGCGTTCCAAACTGAGCACGCTCCAAACATCGCTGCAGTAATTGTCTGCACCAACAGGGGTCCAAGAAGCAGCGGTTGGTTGTCAGGGCAACAGACACAGGAAGTTCTTCACAGCTGTTTGGTGACCAGAGGAGAGGAGATCAAGGCCTTTTAACAATTAGATTTATTCACCTCCTGCGTCCTCTCTCCTCCGTCCTCTCTCCTCTGTCCTCTCTCCTTTGTCCTCTCTCACCTCCTGCGTCCTCTCTCCTCCGTCCTCTCTCCTCTGTCCTCTCTCACCTCCTGCGTCCTCTCTCCTCCGTCCTCTCTCCTCCTTCCTCTCTCCTCTGTCCTGTCTCACCTCCTGCGTCTTCTCTCCTCCATCCTCTCTCCTCTGTCCTCTCTCACCTCCTGCGTCTTCTCTCCTCCGTCCTCTCTCCTCTGTCCTCTCTCACCTCCTGCGTTCTTTCTCCTCCATCCTCTCTCCTCCATCCTCTCCCACCTCCTGCGTCCTCTCTCCTTCATCCTCTCTCCTCTGTCCTCTCTCACCTCCTGCGTCCTCTCTCCTCCGTCCTCTCTCCTCCGCCCTCTCTCCTCTGTCCTCTCTCACCTCCTGCGTCTCCTCTCCTCCATCCTCTCTCCTCCATCCTCTCTCACCTCCTGCGTCTTCTCTCCTCCGTCCTCTCTCCTCTGTCCTGTCTCCTCTGTCCTCTCTCACCTCCTGCGTCTTCTCTCCTCCGTCCTCTCTCCTCTGTCCTGTCTCCTCTGTCCTCTCTCACCTCCTGCGTCTTCTCTCCTCCATCCTCTCTCCTCTGTCCTGTCTCCTCTGTCCTCTCTCACCTCCTGCGTCTTCTCTCCTCCATCCTCTCTCCTCTGTCCTCTCTCACCTCTTGCGTCCTCTCTCCTCCATCCTCTCTCCTCTGTCCTCTCTCCTCTGTCCTCTCTCACCTCCTGCGTCCTCTCTCCTCCATCCTGTGTCCTCCATCCTCTCTCTTCCGTCCTCTCTCCTCTGTCCTCTCTCACTTCCCTTTGAAAAAGGTCAAAGTTAGTCGAGGTGAGTCGGCGAGGAGAGTTACTGTGGAGGGAAATGTGCTTACTTGAAATGAGACATACCTTCACCACGCGTGTCATTAGGCAAATTACCTTTAGAGGGGTGGATCCCAAAATAAATATGGAAAGTGATCAAAACAAATGAAGTTAGTTGTGCAAGACATGTTATAGATAAAACAAATATTGTTTTTAAACTTGTGTATGTTTTTCTCATCTGACAAAACAAAAACTGTTTCAAAGGGGGTCTGGCAGATTACAAAACTCTTTCGAGATAGGATACACATGTTGGATCCTTGAATGAAGGTGGCTGTCGCAACAAGCTCTCACAGTCTCATGTTAGAATTAGACGTTCATCCATGTTTCTCAAAGACAACATTTCAAAGTGTTTGGTTACTTCTCTGTATTATTCCAAGGTAAAGTTTAGGCATTAACTCCAAATAAAACAAGACCTATCACTGTATTTGAACATGCATCCTTTGGAGTCAGGTGCTTACACCTACTTTATCTGACATCCCCATCCACAATGCCTACTAGAAGGTAACAGTGCTCACTTTTGCCCCTAGTGGCTGGTTTCCCAACGTCCTCAGCCATGGATGGACATCGAATACGGACTTGTATCACGGGTGACCTGCCTGTATCACGGGTGACCTGCCTATTGAGGAGGGGAGGACACTCTTCCGTTCGCCTACCAACGAATTGACACATTCCTCCACCACTCATAGGTTTCCGGTTACGGAGGAGAGAGGACAGAGAAGAGAGGACGGAGGATGGAGGACGATCCTTTGCCCGAACGAGAATCTCCCCAAGAGAGGGTAAGAATGGAGAGGTGAGGAGAAGAGAGGGGATGGGAAAAAGAGGAGGGGAGAGGAGAGGGGATGAGGGTAGAGGAGAGGGGATGAAGGTAGAGGAGAACAGAGGGGATGAGGGGATGAGGGTAGAGGAGAGGGGATGAAAGTAGAGGAGTGGGGATGAAGGTAGAGGAGAGGGGATGAGGGTAGAGGAGACGGGATGAGGGTAGAGGAGAGGGGATGAAGGTAGAGGAGAGTGGATGAAGGTAGAGGAGACGGAATGAGGGTAGAGGAGAGGGGATGAGAGTAGAGGAGACCGGATGAGGGTAGAGGCGAGGGGATGAAGGTAGAGGAGTGGGGATGAAGGTAGAGGAGAACGGATGAGGGGAGAGGAGAGGGGATGAGGGGATGAGGGTAGAGGAGAGGGGATGAAGGTAGAGGATTGGGGATGAAGGTAGAGGAGAGGGGATGAGGGTAGAGGAGAGGCGATGAGGGTAGAGGAGAGGGGATGAAGGTAGAGGAGAGGGGATGAAGGTAGAGGAGACGGAATGAGGGTAGAGGAGAGGGGATGAGGGTAGAGGAGACAGGATGAGGGTAGAGGAGAGGGGATGAAGGTAGAGGAGTGGGGATGAAGGTAGAGGAGAGGGGATGAGGGTAGAGGAGACAGGATGAGGGGAGAGGACACGGGATTAGGGTAGAGGAGAGAGGGATGAAGGTAGAGGAGAGGGGATGAAGGTAGAGGAGAGGGAAGGAGGGTAGATTAGAGGGGATGAGGGGATGAGGGCAGAGGAGAGGGGATGAGGGTAGAGGAGAAGGGATGAAGATAGAGGAGATGGGATGAGGCAAGAGGAGAGGGAATGAAGGTAGATGAGAGGGGTTGAGGGTAGAGGAGAAGGGAAGAGGGGAGAGGAACTGGGATGAGGGTAGAGAAGAAGGGATAATGGTAGAGGAGACTGGATGAAGGGAGAGGAGAGGGGTGAAGGTAGAGGAGAGGGGATGAGGGTAGAGGAGACAGGATGAGGGTAGAGGAGAGGGGATGAAGGTAGAGGAGAGTGGATGAAGGTAGAGGAGACTGAATGAGGGTAGAGGAGAGGGGATGAAGGTAGAGGAGTGGGGATGAAGGTAGAGGAGAGGGGATGAGGGTAGAGGAGACAGGATGAGGGGAGAGGACACGGGATTAGGGTAGAGGAGAGGGGATGAAGGAAGAGGAGAGGGGATGAAGTTAGAGGAGACGGGATAAGGGTAGAGCAGAGGCGATGGTGGTAGAGGAGACGGCAGGAAGGTAGAGAAGACAGGATGAGGGTAGAGGAGAGGGGATGAGGGTAGAGGAGACGGGATAAGAGTAGAGCAGAGGCGATGGTGGTAGAGGAGACGGAAGGAAGTAGAGAAGACAGGATGAGGGTAGAGGAGAAGGGATGAGGGTAGAGGAGATGGGATGAGGCAAGAGGAGAGGGGATGAAGGTAGATGAGAGCGGTTGAGGGTAGAGGAGAAGGGAAGAGGGTAGAGAAGAAGGGATGATAGTAGAGGAGACTGGATGAAGATAGAGGAGATGGGATGAGGCAAGAGGAGAGGGGATGAGGGGATGAGGGTAGAGGAGAGGGGATGAAGGTAGAGGATTGGGGATGAAGGTAGAGGAGAGGGGATGAGGGTAGAGGAGAGGGGATGAGGGTAGAGGAGAGGGGATGAAGGTAGAGGAGAGGGGATGAAGGTAGAGGAGACGGAATGAGGGTAGAGGAGAGGGGATGAGGGTAGAGGAGACAGGATGAGGGTAGAGGAGAGGGGATGAAGGTAGAGGAGTGGGGATGAAGGTAGAGGAGAGGGGATGAGGGTAGAGGAGACAGGATGAGGGGAGAGGACACGGGATTAGGGTAGAGGAGAGAGGGATGAAGGTAGAGGAGAGGGGATGAAGGTAGAGGAGAGGGAAGGAGGGTAGATTAGAGGGGATGAGGGGATGAGGGCAGAGGAGAGGGGATGAGGGTAGAGGAGAAGGGATGAAGATAGAGGAGATGGGATGAGGCAAGAGGAGAGGGAATGAAGGTAGATGAGAGGGGTTGAGGGTAGAGGAGAAGGGAAGAGGGGAGAGGAACTGGGATGAGGGTAGAGAAGAAGGGATAATGGTAGAGGAGACTGGATGAAGGGAGAGGAGAGGGGTGAAGGTAGAGGAGAGGGGATGAGGGTAGAGGAGACAGGATGAGGGTAGAGGAGAGGGGATGAAGGTAGAGGAGAGTGGATGAAGGTAGAGGAGACTGAATTAGGGTAGAGGAGAGGGGATGAAGGTAGAGGAGTGGGGATGAAGGTAGAGGAGAGGGGATGAGGGTAGAGGAGACAGGATGAGGGGAGAGGACACGGGATTAGGGTAGAGGAGAGGGGATGAAGGAAGAGGAGAGGGGATGAAGTTAGAGGAGACGGGATAAGGGTAGAGCAGAGGCGATGGTGGTAGAGGAGACGGCAGGAAGGTAGAGAAGACAGGATGAGGGTAGAGGAGAGGGGATGAGGGTAGAGGAGACGGGATAAGAGTAGAGCAGAGGCGATGGTGGTAGAGGAGACGGAAGGAAGTAGAGAAGACAGGATGAGGGTAGAGGAGAAGGGATGAGGGTAGAGGAGATGGGATGAGGCAAGAGGAGAGGGGATGAAGGTAGATGAGAGTGGTTGAGGGTAGAGGAGAAGGGAAGAGGGTAGAGAAGAAGGGATGATAGTAGAGGAGACTGGATGAAGATAGAGGAGATGGGATGAGGCAAGAGGAGAGGGGATGAAGGTAGATGAGAGGGGTTGAGGGTAGAGGAGACTGGATGAAGGGAGAGGAGTGAGGGTAGAGGAAAGGGGATGAGGCTAGAGGAGAGGGGATGAAGATAGAGTAGACCGGATGAGGGTAGAGGAGAGGGAAGGAGGGTAGATTAGAGGGGATGAGGGGATGAGGGCAGAGGAGAGGTGATGAAGATAGAGGAGTGGGGATAAAGGGTAGAGGAGAGGGGATGAGGGTAGAGGAGACTGGATGAGGGTAGATGAAAGGTGAAGAGGGTAGAAGAGAGGGGATGAAGGGCAGTGGAGAGGGGATGAAGGGAGAGGAGTGGGTAAGAGGGTTATGGAGAGGGTAGAGGAGAGGGTGATGAAGGTAGAGGAGAAGGGATGAGGGTAGAGGAGAGGGGATGAAGGGCAGTGGAGAGGGGATGAAGGGAGAGGAGTGGGTAAGAGGGTTATGGAGAGAGTAAAGGAGAGGGTGATGAAGGTAGAGGAGAAGGGATGAGGGTAGAGGAGAGGGGATGAAGGTAGAGGAGAAGGGATGAGGGTAGAGAAGTGAGGATGAGGAAACGGAATGGAAAGGAGATGAGGGAAACAGAGAGAAGGAGTCAATCGAGTCAAGTCCAAGCACAGTTGGAAATGAGTCAAATCACAACAGAATTATAGACAGCAGTGGACCCTTTTCGTTTGTTTCAGCGTTGCTGCTCCACATTCTTGACAGCACTGATTAGGGTTGTAATAGCCTGTCTCTTCTATTTTAAGGCCCTTCCAGAATCAGCTGCTGATGAGACTTCAGACACCTGTGATCAATTTATTTCAATTTCCTCACATTTGCTCACATCAGTCTTCCTCTCAGTGTAAAATTACAAATGCCATATCATCAGTATTAAAATGCAGTAATTTAACGGTGGTCACCGAGGTCCGGAGAACGACACTTAAAATGTTTTCGCTTTCAGAATGTGCAAAAAACAATTCTCTCTCCATTGTTTTTGGAATTTTCTATCCTCTCTGACTGTCTAACTTTCGTTGCGATGAGAAGTAGAACGATGGAAAGCGTGAAAATACTTTCAATGTACGTCCATCATTTCAACACAGTTTACATTTGGTTTTAGTCATTTCAATGTCGATTAAGATTATTGTAATTTTTTTAATGAATAGTTTTCACTCAAGCCGTCTGCAGGCCGGATAGAGTGGGATCAAGGGCCGCATGTTTGACCCCCCCTGACCTAGATGATCTCTAATGCCTCTGTGGTGTTATGCTCTATGGGTTGAGAGAAGCCTTATTACAAAGAGACTGCCATCTGTAGGTAAGCCTACAGCAGTGGTTCTGAGTGCTCTACCATTTAATTTCCATAAACCTACTGAATATACATTCTTCCACCACCATCAGACTTGCATGGGACTGCTATCATAGAATGACATAAATGTATCTCTATGACTACAGATGTAGGATTTTCATTTGATCACTCATTTGTTCCACTTACAAATTTTGCTCCCAAAAAAAATGTATAACCCACATAATAACTCACATTTCCTGCTGTTGTAGTATTATTTTCCTGCTGTAGCAAACTGGCTCAAATTAAGATCTTACATCTGTACTAGTTATGTCCATCTCATTTCAGAGGTACTGCCAGTCAGGAGGATTTCAGCCCCACAAACACATTAACAGTGTTATAAGCCGGCTCTTAGTGATTCAGGAGCCATTGCCTACCTCTCCGTCAGACAAGGGGCCAAGCTGACTACAGTATCTGACTACAGTGTCTGACTACAGACATTCTGGGGAAGATATTACAGTAGCTAGAGAAGAAAGGCACACATGGGCCATTTATCTGTTTGAAAATATACATAAGTCCATTTGAAGGGCTTGTCAATGGTACTTCAAAGGCTGAGTGTATAAGGCCTCTTAACCTTTTACACACTAACCCTCCATGGGTAGCTGTTGAATAGAGAGGAGGGGGTAGCTGTTGAATAGAGAGGAGAGGGTAGCTGTTGAATAGAGAGGAGGGGGTAGCTGTTGAATAGAGAGGAGGGGTAGCTGTTGAATAGAGAGGAGGGGGTAGCTGTTGAATAGAGAGGAGAGGGTAGCTGTTGAAAAGAGAGGAGAGGGTAGCTGTTGAAAAGAGAGGAGAGGGTAGCTGTTGAATAGAGAGGAGGGGGTAGCTGTTGAATAGAGAGGAGAGGGTAGCTGTTGAGTAGAGAGGAGAGGGTAGCTGTTGAGTAGAGAGGAGAGGGTAGCTGTTGAATAGAGAGGAGAGGGTAGCTGTTGAATAGAGAGAAGAGGGTAGCTGTTGAATAGAGAGGAGAGGGTAGCTGTTGAATAGAGAGGAGAGGGTAGCTGTTGAATAGAGAGGAGAGGGTAGCTGTTGAGTAGAGAGGAGAGGGTAGCTGTTGAATAGAGAGGAGAGGGTAGCTGTTGAAAAGAGAGGAGAGGGTAGCTGTTGAATAGAGAGGAGGGGGTAGCTGTTGAATAGAGAGGAGAGGGTAGCTGTTGAGTAGAGAGGAGAGGGTAGCTGTTGAGTAGAGAGGAGAGGGTAGCTGTTGAATAGAGAGGAGAGGGTAGCTGTTGAATAGAGAGGAGAGGGTAGCTGTTGAATAGAGAGGAGAGGGTAGCTGTTGAATAGAGAGGAGGGGGTAGCTGTTGAATAGAGAGGAGAGGGTAGCTGTTGAATAGAGAGAAGAGGGTAGCTGTTGAATAGAGAGGAGGGGGTAGCTGTTGAATAGAGAGGAGAGGGTAGCTGTTGAATAGAGAGGAGAGGGTAGCTGTTGAATAGAGAGGAGAGGGTAGCTGTTGAATAGAGAGGAGAGGGTAGCTGTTGAATAGAGAGGAGGGGGTAGCTGTTGAATAGAGAGGAGGGGGTAGCTGTTGAATAGAGAGGAGAGGGTAGCTGTTGAATAGAGAGGAGGGGGTAGCTGTTGAATAGAGAGGAGGGGGTAGCTGTTGAATAGAGAGGAGAGGGTAGCTGTTGAATAGAGAGGAGAGGGTAGCTGTTGAATAGAGAGGAGAGGGTAGCTGTTGAATAGAGAGGAGAGGGTAGCTGTTGAATAGAGCGGAGAGGGTAGCTGTTGAATAGAGAGGAGGGGGTAGCTGTTGAATAGAGAGGAGAGGGTAGCTGTTGAATAGAGAGGAGGGGGTAGCTGTTGAATAGAGCGGAGAGGGTAGCTGTTGAATAGAGAGGAGGGGTAGCTGTTGAATAGAGAGGAGAGGGTAGCTGTTGAATAGAGCGGAGAGGGTAGCTGTTGAATAGAGAGGAGAGGGTAGCTGTTGAATAGAGATGAGAGGGTAGCTGTTGAATAGAGAGGAGAGGGTAGCTGTTGAATAGAGAGGAGAGGGTAGCTGTTGAATAGAGAGGAGAGGGTAGCTGTTGAATAGAGCGGAGAGGGTAGCTGTTGAATAGAGAGGAGAGGAGTTCAAAATGAAAGTGAGAAACGTGTCAGTAACAAATTCAGTGGTTTGTGGAAGTTGTGGATGAATTGATACCCTACTTCTCTTTTCAATGTGCAATAGGTCACCAGTCTGTTCTAAGAGAGAGAGAGCCAGTGAGAGTGTCAGTGAAATCCTAGTAAGTATCAATACATAATGTTCTATGGCTGGGCATCTGTCCTGTGAAGCCTGAGTCTCGGCTGGTGTTTCAGTATTCAGATGCTGTCCTGTGACAGCTGAGTCTCGGCTGGTGTTTCAGTATTCAGATGCTGTCCTGTGAAGGCTGAGTCTCGGCTGTTGTTTCAGTATTCAGATGCTGTCCTGTGACAGCTGAGTCTCGGCTGGTGTTTCAGTATTCAGATGCTGTCCTGTGACAGCTGAGTCTCGGCTGGTGTTTCAGTATTCAGATGCTGTCCTGTGAAGGCTGAGTCTCGGCTGTTGTTTCAGTATTCAGATGCTGTCCTGTGACAGCTGAGTCTCGGCTGGTGTTTCAGTATTCAGATGCTGTCCTGTGAAGGCTGAGTCTCGGCTGTTGTTTCAGTATTCAGATGCTGTCCTGTGACAGCTGAGTCTCGGCTGGTGTTTCAGTATTCAGATGCTGTCCTGTGAAGGCTGAGTCTCGGCTGGTGTTTCAGTATTCAGATGCTGTCCTGTGAAGGCTGAGTCTCGGCTGGTGTTTCAGTATTCAGATGCTGTCCTGTGACAGCTGAGTCTCGGCTGGTGTTTCAGTATTCAGATGCTGTTCTGTGAAGGCTGAGTCTCGGCTGGTGTTTCAGTATTCAGATGTTGTCCTGTGACAGCTGAGTCTCGGCTGGTGTTTCAGTATTCAGATGCTGTCCTGTGAAGGCTGAGTCTCGGCTGTTGTTTCAGTATTCAGATGCTGTCCTGTGACAGCTGAGTCTCGGCTGGTGTTTCAGTATTCAGATGCTGTCCTGTGAAGGCTGAGTCTCGGCTGGTGTTTCAGTATTCAGATGCTGTCCTGTGAAGGCTGAGTCTCGGCTGGTGTTTCAGTATTCAGATGTTGTCCTGTGAAGGCTGAGTCTCAGCTGGTGTTTCAGTATTCAGATGCTGTCCTGTGACAGCTGAGTCTCGGCTGGTGTTTCAGTATTCAGATGCTGTTCTGTGAAGGCTGAGTCTCGGCTGGTGTTTCAGTATTCAGATGTTGTCCTGTGACAGCTGAGTCTCGGCTAGTGTTTCAGTATTCACAACATACTAGAACTAAATAAGTAGAGGTTGAGTCATACGAGTGCACATGTGTGTGAAGAAGAGAGGGAAAGAGAGGGGGAATGGGAGAGGAGTTTGGGAAAGAGAGAGGGAATGGGAGAGGAGTGTGGGAAAGAGGGAATGGGAGAGGAGTGTGGGAAAGAGGGAATGGGAGAGGAGTGTGGGAAAGAGAGGGGGAATGGGAGAGGAGTGTGGGAAAGAGAGGGGGAATGGGAGAGGAGTGTGGGAAAGAGAGAGGGAATGGGAGAGGAGTTTGGGAAAGAGAGAGGGAATGGGAGAGGAGTGTGGGAAAGAGGGAATGGGTGAGGAGTGTGGGAAAGAGAGAGGGAATGGGAGAGGAGTGTGGGAAAGAGAGGGAATGGGAGAGGAGTGTGGGAACGAGAGGGGGAATGGGAGAGGAGTTTGGGAAAGACAGGGAATGGGAGAGGAGTGTGGGAAAGAGAGAGGGAATGGGAGAGGAGTGTGGGAAAGGGAGGGAATGGGAGAGGAGTGTGGGAAAGAGAGGGGGAATGGGAGAGGAGTGTGGGAAAGAGAGGGGGAATGGGAGAGGAGTGTGGGAAAGAGAGGGGGAATGGGAGAGGAGTGTGGGAAAGAGAGGGGGAATGGGAGAGGAGTGTGGGAAAGAGAGGGGGAATGGGAGAGGAGTGTGGGAAAGAGAGGGGGAATGGGAGAGGAGTGTGGGAAAGAGAGGGGGAATGGGAGAGGAGTGTGGGAAAGAGAGGGGGAATGGGAGAGGAGTGTGGGAAAGAGAGGGGGAATGGGAGAGGAGTGTGGGAAAGAGGGAATGGGAGAGGAGTGTGGGAAAGAGGGAATGGGAGAGGAGTGTGGGAAAGAGAGGGGGAATGGGAGAGGAGTGTGGGAAAGAGAGGGGGAATGGGAGAGGAGTGTGGGAAAGAGAGAGGGAATGGGAGAGGAGTTTGGGAAAGAGAGAGGGAATGGGAGAGGAGTGTGGGAAAGAGGGAATGGGTGAGGAGTGTGGGAAAGAGAGAGGGAATGGGAGAGGAGTGTGGGAAAGAGAGGGAATGGGAGAGGAGTGTGGGAACGAGAGGGGGAATGGGAGAGGAGTTTGGGAAAGACAGGGAATGGGAGAGGAGTGTGGGAAAGAGAGAGGGAATGGGAGAGGAGTGTGGGAAAGGGAGGGAATGGGAGAGGAGTGTGGGAAAGAGAGGGGGAATGGGAGAGGAGTGTGGGAAAGAGAGGGGGAATGGGAGAGGAGTGTGGGAAAGAGAGGGGGAATGGGAGAGGAGTGTGGGAAAGAGAGGGGGAATGGGAGAGGAGTGTGGGAAAGAGAGGGGGAATGGGAGAGGAGTGTGGGAAAGAGAGGGGGAATGGGAGAGGAGTGTGGGAAAGAGAGGGGGAATGGGAGAGGAGTGTGGGAAAGAGAGGGGGAATGGGAGAGGAGTGTGGGAAAGAGAGGGGGAATGGGAGAGGAGTGTGGGAAAGAGAGGGGGAATGGGAGAGGAGTGTGGGAAAGAGAGGGGGAATGGGAGAGGAGTGTGGGAAAGAGAGGGGGAATGGGAGAGGAGTGTGGGAAAGAGAGGGGGAATGGGAGAGGAGTGTGGGAAAGAGAGAGGGAATGGTAAGAGAGAGATGAAAATAAAAAATAAATACAACTTAGTCGACCTGCTCATTCTTCTCTGTAATGACACCTTGATAGGACTGTAAGTGAAGGCATAGAACATACAAGTACTGGACATCAAGGGAAATGTTCCCAAGCGAATAAAGGAAGAGTCTACCCCTGCTTCATGCTCCCAGACTGTGTTGGGAACATCAGTATACTCCCATTCCTCCTAGTTAACCTTGATGCTCAGGGTGGGTGAGGTTGTTACGGATCCCCTGATCAGTCCAGATGGCTCTGATTGCGTTTATTTCACTAAATCTGAATGAGTTTACCTTCCAACCTGGTCACCACTTTCCTAGGTACCTCTTGTTCTGATATCCCCTGAGCTCTGCCTCTCTTTGAACCCTGTGTGTGTGTGTGTGTGTGTGTGTGTGTGTGTGTGTGTGTGTGTGTGTGTGTGTGTGTGTGTGTGTGTGTGTGTGTGTGTGTGTGTGTGTGTGTGTGTGTGTGTGTGTGTGTGTGGAGTAATTGCTGTGTGCATTTATGTGGGGTGTTGGGCTATGTCTGTGGCCTTGCCTATCATATAAATTATGAATACAGTGATGGACGGTAAAGGAGCGTTGAGATGAAGGCCATTACATCTTAATAAGACAACAGGCAGAGGGACGCACAAAACACACACACACAGAATCAATGTTTACATCTCATCTGCAGATAAACTCTCTGTAATTAAGAAATCACAAACTTTTTGAAAGAAAAGATCGAACCACATAGATTTTCTTTGTCAATATGTTCAACAACTGCCTTGGCAATCTGTCATTTACTTTTATCAATAATTGGGAATAATATAATTGTCACACGAACTCAAGCACACACACACACACACACACACACACACACACACACACACACACACACACACACACACACACACACACACACACACACACACACACACACACGCTTAAGCACACACACACACTTAAGCACACACACACACACACACACACACACACACACACACACACACACACACACACACACACACACACACACACACACACACTCAAGCGCACACACACACACGCACTTAAGCACGCGCACTTAAGCACACTCACTTAAGCACACGCACTTAAGCACACACACTTAAGCACTTAAGCACACACTCACTCAAGCACACACACGCACTCAAGCATGCACACACACACTCAAGCACACTCACACGCACACGCACACACACACACAGTGTGCTCATTGGTGGCAAGAAAAGTACATCAATACATGGAGCTAGTGGGTTAAAGCCATCCCCATCTCCATCCCCATCCCCATTACCAAGTGCTGGTGGGTTACTAAAGTCATCTCCATTACCAAGTGCAGGTGGGTTAATAAAGTCATCTCCATTACCAAGTGCTGGTGGGTTAATAAAGTCA
The DNA here is from genome assembly GCF_036934945.1 of Oncorhynchus masou masou. Lineage (NCBI taxonomy): Eukaryota > Metazoa > Chordata > Actinopteri > Salmoniformes > Salmonidae > Oncorhynchus > Oncorhynchus masou. Next base: position 12,104,806 of record NC_088244.1, on the reverse strand, counting down.
TCTCCATTACCAAGTGCAGGTGGGTTAATAAAGTCATCTCCATTACCAAGTGCAGGTGGGTTGTAGCCATCCCCATCCCCATCTCCATTACCAAGTGCTGGTGGGTTAAATCCATCCACATCCCCATTACCAAGTGGTGGTGCGTTATAGTGTAGTGGAAATTTCCTGTATTTAACAAATCATGAGAGCAAACCACACACAAGTCAGAGTTATCATAAAGTCCATCTTTAATTATATGAGCTCCTTCACAACCCTGTGACTCTCAGATCAATTCAGTGTCTATAAATTAATTCTCTGAGAGACCCTTACACATTGCAACTGAGATCCTTTATAGCAAAGACACACATAGCCAGACAGCATTGGCTATAAATTATCGTTCAGCTTTGTCTCCTAAACTATGTTCTTATCTCGCTCTCAGGACCATAAAACAAAACCTATATCAACAGGCATATATCAAATACACCCCTCCTGGACAAGATCACATAGACACAGTGACTGGCACACAGACATTGTGGAGCCAATAAATAATTGGTTTAAAAGATATGTTTACATATGAAGGCCTCTCTGGCCCAAGTGACTGAAACCTTGACAGAGAACAGATAACTGCAACCGGCCAACAGTATTATCCAAAAATTGACATTCTGATGAGAAGTAACTCACAAGCATATAATGAAAATAAAACATCTTATCTATGTTACCCAACTAATTCTGATTATTCCCCAACAATAGCCATCCACATCTCCATCCCCATCCCCATTTCACAGTGCTGGTGGGTTATATCCATCCCCATTATACAGTGCTGGTGGGTTATATCCATCCCCATCCCCATTATACAGTGCTGGTGGGTTATATCCATCCCCATCCCCATTATACAGTGCTGGTGGGATATATCCATCCCCATCCCCATTATACAGTGCTGGTGGGTTATATCCATCCCCATCCCCATTATACAGTGCTGGTGGGATATATCCATCCCCATCCCCATTATACAGTGCTGGTGAGTTATATCCATCCCCATTATACAGTGCTGGTGGGTTATATCCATCCCCATTATACAGTGCTGGTGGGTTATATCCATCCCCATCCCCATTATACAGTGCTGGTGGGTTATATCCATCCCCATCCCCATTATACAGTGCTGGTGAGTTATATCCATCCCCATCCCCATTATACAGTGCTGGTGGGTTATATCCATCCCCATTATACAGTGCTGGTGGGTTATATCCATCCCCATCCCCATTATACAGTGCTGGTGGGTTATATCCATCCCCATCCCCATTATACAGTGCTGGTGAGTTATATCCATCCCCATCCCCATTATACAGTGCTGGTGGGTTATATCCATCCCCATTATACAGTGCTGGTGGGTTATATCCATCCCCATTATACAGTGCTGGTGGGTTATATCCATCCCCATCCCCATTATACAGTGCTGGTGGGTTATATCCATCCCCATCCCCATTATACAGTGCTGGTGAGTTATATCCATCCCATCCCCATTATACAGTGCTGGTGGGTTATATCCATCCCCATCCCCATTATACAGTGCTGGTGAGTTATATCCATCCCCATCCCCATTATACAGTGCTGGTGAGTTATATCCATCCCATCCCCATTATACAGTGCTGGTGAGTTATATCCATCCCCATCCCCATTATACAGTGCTGGTGGGTTATATCCATCCCCATTATACAGTGCTGGTGGGATATATCCATCCCCATCCCCATTATACAGTGCTGGTGGGTTATATCCATCCCATCCCCATTATACAGTGCTGGTGGGTTATATCCATCCCATCCCCATTATACAGTGCTGGTGGGTTATATCCATCCCCATTATACAGTGCTGGTGGGTTATATCCATCCTCATCCCCATTATACAGTGCTGGTGGGTTATATCCATCCCCATCCCCATTATACAGTGTTGGTGGGTTATATCCATCCCCATTAACCATTATACAGTGCTGGTGGGTTATATCCATCCCCATTAACCAGTATACAGTGCTGGTGGGTTATATCCATCCCCATTATACAGTGCTGGTGGGTTATATCCATCCCCATTAACCAGTATACAGTGCTGGTGGGTTATATCCATCCCCATTATACAGTGCTGGTGGGTTATATCCATCCCCATCCCCATTATACAGTGCTGGTGGGTTATATCCATCCCCATCCCCATTATACAGTGCTGGTGGGTTATATCCATCCCCATCCCCATTATACAGTGCTGGTGAGTTATATCCATCCCCATCCCCATTATACAGTGCTGGTGGGTTATATCCATCCCCATTATACAGTGCTGGTGGGTTATATCCATCCCCATTATACAGTGCTGGTGGGTTATATCCATCCCCATCCCCATTATACAGTGCTGGTGGGTTATATCCATCCCCATCCCCATTATACAGTGCTGGTGAGTTATATCCATCCCATCCCCATTATACAGTGCTGGTGGGTTATATCCATCCCCATCCCCATTATACAGTGCTGGTGAGTTATATCCATCCCCATCCCCATTATACAGTGCTGGTGAGTTATATCCATCCCATCCCCATTATACAGTGCTGGTGGGTTATATCCATCCCCATTATACAGTGCTGGTGGGATATATCCATCCCCATCCCCATTATACAGTGCTGGTGGGTTATATCCATCCCATCCCCATTATACAGTGCTGGTGGGTTATATCCATCCCATCCCCATTATACAGTGCTGGTGGGTTATATCCATCCCCATTATACAGTGCTGGTGGGTTATATCCATCCTCATCCCCATTATACAGTGCTGGTGGGTTATATCCATCCCCATCCCCATTATACAGTGTTGGTGGGTTATATCCATCCCCATTAACCATTATACAGTGCTGGTGGGTTATATCCATCCCCATTAACCAGTATACAGTGCTGGTGGGTTATATCCATCCCCATTATACAGTGCTGGTGGGTTATATCCATCCCCATTAACCATTATAAAGTGCTGGTGGGTTATATCCATCCCCATTATACAGTGCTGGTGGGTTATATCCATCCCCATTATACAGTGTTGGTGGGTTATATCCATCCCCATTAACCATTATACAGTGCTGGTGGGTTATATCCATCCCCATTATACAGTGCTGGTGGGTTATATCCATCCCCATTATACAGTGCTGGTGGGTTATATCCATCCCCATTATACAGTGTTGGTGGGTTATATCCATCCCCATCCCCATTATACAGTGCTGGTGGGTTATATCCATCCCCATTTCACAGTGCTGGTGGGTTATATCCATCCCCATCAACCATTATACAGTGCTGGTGGGTTATATCCATCCCCATCCCCATTTCCATTATACAGTGCTGGTGGGTTATATCCATCCTCATCCCCATTATACAGTGCTGGTGGGTTATATCCATCCCCATTATACAGTGCTGGTGGGTTATATCCATCCTCATCCCCATTATACAGTGCTGGTGGGTTATATCCATCCCCATTATACAGTGTTGGTGGGTTATATCCATCCCCATCCCCATTATACAGTGCTGGTGGGTTATATCCATCCCCATCCCCATTATACAGTGCTGGTGGGTTATATCCATCCCCATTATACAGTGTTGGTGGGTTATATCCATCCCCATCCCCATTATACAGTGCTGGTGGGTTATATCCATCCTCATCCCCATTATACAGTGCTGGTGGGTTATATCCATCCCCATTATACAGTGTTGGTGGGTTATATCCATCCCCATCCCCATTATACAGTGCTGGTGAGTTATATCCATCCTCTTCCCCATTATACAGTGCTGTTGGGTTATATCCATCCCCATTATACAGTGTTGGTGGGTTATATCCATCCCCATTAACCATTATACAGTGCTGGTGGGTTATATCCATCCCATCCCCATTATACAGTGCTGGTGGGTTATATCCATCCCCATTATACAGTGCTGGTGAGTTATATCCATCCTCATCCCCATTATACAGTGCTGGTGGGTTATATCCATCCCATCCCCATTATACAGTGCTGGTGGGTTATATCCATCCCCATCAACCATTATACAGTGCTGGTGGGTTATATCCATCCCCATCCCCATTATACAGTGCTGGTGGGTTATATCCATCCCCATTAACCATTATACAGTGCTGGTGGGTTATATCCATCCCCATCAACCATTATACAGTGCTGGTGGGTTATATCCATCCCCATCAACCATTATACAGTGCTGGTGGGTTATATCCATCCCCATTATACAGTACTGGTGGGTTATATCCATCCCCATCAACCATTATACAGTGCTGGTGGGTTATATCCATCCCATCCCCATTATACAGTGCTGGTGGGTTATATCCATCCCATCCCCATTATACAGTGCTGGTGGGTTATATCCATCCCATCCCCATTATACAGTGCTGGTGGGTTATATCCATCCCCATTATACAGTGTTGGTGGGTTATATCCATCCCATCCCCATTATACAGTGCTGGTGGGTTATATCCATCCCCATTATACAGTGCTGGTGGGTTATATCCATCCCATCCCCATTATACAGTGCTGGTGGGTTATATCCATCCCCATTATACAGTGTTGGTGGGTTATATCCATCCCATCCCCATTATACAGTGCTGGTGGGTTATATCCATCCCATCCCCATTATACAGTGCTGGTGGGTTATATCCATCCCCATTATACAGTGTTGGTGGGTTATATCCATCCCCATCCCCATTATACAGTGCTGGTGGGTTATATCCATCCCCATTATACAGTGCTGGTGGGTTATATCCATCCCCATCCCCATTATACAGTGCTGGTGGGTTATATCCATCCCCATCCCCATTTCCAAGTGCTGGTGGGTTATATCCATCCCATCCCCATTATACAGTGCTGGTGGGTTATAACCATCCCCATCCCCATTATACAGTGCTGGTGGGTTATATCCATCCCCATCCCCATTATACAGTGCTGGTGGGTTATATCCATCCCCATCCCCATTATACAGTGCTGGTGGGTTATATCCATCCCCATTATACAGTGTTGGTGGGTTATATCCATCCCCATCCCCATTATACAGTGCTGGTGGGTTATATCCATCCCCATCCCCATTATACAGTGCTGGTGGGTTATATCCATCCCCATTATACAGTGCTGGTGGGTTATATCCATCCCCATCCCCATTATACAGTGCTGGTGGGTTATATCCATCCCCATCCCCATTATACAGTGCTGGTGAGTTATATCCATCCCCATCCCCATTATACAGTGCTGGTGGGTTATATCCATCCTCATCCCCATCCCCATTATACAGTGCTGGTGAGTTATACCATCCCCATCCCCATTATACAATGCTGGTGGGTTGTATCCATCCTCATCCCCATTATACAGTGCTGGTGGGTTATATCCATCCCCATTATACAGTGCTGGTGGGTTATATCCATCCCCATCAACCATTATACAGTGCTGGTGGGTTATATCCATCCCATCCCCATTATACAGTGCTGGTGGGTTATATCCATCCCATCCCCATTATACAGTGCTGGTGGGTTATATCCATCCCATCCCCATTATACAGTGCTGGTGGGTTATATCCATCCCATCCCCATTATACAGTGCTGGTGGGTTATATCCATCCCATCCCCATTATACAGTGCTGGTGGGTTATATCCATCCCCATTATACAGTGCTGGTGGGTTATATCCATCCCCATTAACCATTATACAGTGCTGGTGGGTTATATCCATCCCCATTATACAGTGCTGGTGGGTTATAACCATCCCCATCCCCATCGCCATTTCCAAGTGCTGTTGGTTTATAGCCACCCCCATCCCAATCTCCATTACCCATTGCTGGTGGGTTATATCCATCCCCATCCCCATTATACAGAGCTGGTGGGTTATAACCATCCCCATCCCCATTATACAGTGCTGGTGGGTTATATCCATCCTCATCCCCATTATACAGAGCTGGTGGGTTATAACCATCCCCATCCCCATTATAAAGTGTTGGTGGGTTATATCCATCCTCATCCCCATTATACAGTGCTGGTGGGTTATAACCATCCCCATCCCCATTATAAAGTGTTGGTGGGTTATATCCATCCTCATCCCCATTATACAGTGCTGGTGGGTTATAACCATCCCCATCCCCATTATACAGTGTTGGTGGGTTATATCCATCCTCATCCCCATTATACAGTGCTGGTGGGTTATATCCATCCTCATCCCCATTATACAGAGCTGGTGGGTTATAACCATCCCCATCCCCATTATACAGTGCTGGTGGGTTATATCCATCCTCATCCCCATTATACAGTGCTGGTGGGTTATATCCATCCTCATCCCCATTATACAGTGCTGGTGGGTTATATCCATCCCCATTATACAGTGCTGGTGGGTTATAACCATCCCCATTATACAGTGTTGGTGGCTTATAACCATCCCCATCCCCATCGCCATTTCCAAGTGCTGTTGGGTTATAACCATCCCCATCCCAATCTCCATTACCCATTGCTGGTGGGTTATAGCCATCCACATTACCCAGTGCTGACAGGTTATAGCCATCCCTTTACCTAGTGATGGTTGTATATAGCCGTCCACATTACCCAGTGCTGGTTGGTTAAAGCCATCCCTTTACCCAGTGCTGGTTGGTTAAAGCCATCCCTTTACCTAATGATGGTGGGGGGTTATAATCGTCCATGTTCCCCAGTGAATGGGGGCTATAGCCATCCCCATTCTGGGGGATTGAAACCCATACCATCTATTCTTAGACCACAACATTCCTTCTGTTCAGGCAATTTCTGTCAATCCAGATGGGGGATAAATCAAAGGCCTTGCTATTTTTAGCTCTGACATAGAATTAGTGTGACAGCCGTTAGTAGAACACTAGGTGCTGACGGTTACTTAGCAACTGGTGCTTGGCAACCTTGTTGGTAAGCACTGATCGAGAAGGGGGAGGGAGAGAGGGTGGCTAAGGTGGGGGAGATGAGTTCATGTTTTGAATAAGCTGGGTATGCGGGAGGTTTTGCAGGCACTTTCTGGTGAATATATAAACTGTTGATGTTATGCAATGCCAAAATATCAATGTGTTACAGGCGTTTCAGAGAAAGAGTGTGTATTCAAACAGCTATGTTTAGGGAAAGAGCACCTGTTATAATGAAAGTGGTGCTCTTGGAAAGAACATCCAAGATTTCTTGAACTGATAACATCATCAATGAAAATGTCATTGCTTGTGTAGAATGAGTCGCTGCATGGTAATACGTCATTAGAGCTGTGGTACAGACAGGGAGGGAGGGAGGGAGGGAGGGAGGGAGGATGGAGTGAAGAGGGTAAAGGGTGGATAGAGGGTGGCTTGGGGAGGATGGAGGGTGGATGGATGGAGGGAGGAGGGTGTATGGAGGGAGGGAGGGAGGGGGGTGTATAGATGGAGGGAGGGAGGGAGGGAGTGTGGATATATGAAGGGATTGAGGGAGGGAGGGAGGGAAGATGGATTTTAGGCGGGAGGGAAGAGGATGGAGGGAGGGAGGGTAGATTCATTTATGGGGAGGGAGGGAGGGAGGGATGAATAGAGGGAGAAGGGTGGATGGAGTGAAGAGGGAAGAGGGTGGATGGAGGGTGGCTTGGGGAGGATGGAGGGTGGCTTGGGGAGGATGGAGGGTGGATGGATGGAGGGAGGAGGGTGTATAGATGGAGGGAGGGAGGGTGGGCAGAGGGAGAAGGTGCATAGATGGAGGGAGGGAGGGAGATAGGGAGGGAGGATGTGTGGTTGGAGGGAGGGAGAAGGGTGTGTGGTTGGAGGGAGGGTATATTTATTTATGGGGGAGGGAAGAGGATGGAGGGAGGGGGAGAGAGGGATGGATGAGGAGGGAGGGAGAAGGGTGGATATATGGAGGGAGGGAGGGAGGGTGGATATATGAAGTGATCGAGGGAAGGAGGGAAGGAGGGTAGATGGATTTATGGGGGAGGGAAGAGGATGGAGGGAGGGAGGGTAGATTCATTTATGGGGGGAGGGAGGGTAGATGGATTTATGGGGTGGGAAGTGGATGGAGGGAGGGAGGGAGGGAGGGAGAGAGGGGGGGGGGGGAGGGAGGGAGGGAGAAGGGTGGATATATGGCGGGAGGGTAGGAGGGAGGGTGGATATATGGAGCGATTGAGGGAGGGAGGGAGGGTAAATGGATTTATGGGGAGGGAAGAGGATTGATGGAGGGAGGGAGGTGGATGGATGCAGGGAGGGAGGGTGGGCGGAGGGAGAAGGGTGCATAGATGGAGGGAGGGAGGGAGGGTGTATAGATGGAGGGAGGGAGGGAGTGTGGATATATGAAGGGATTGAGGGAGGGAGGGAGGGAAGATGGATTTATGGGGGAGGGAAGAGGATGGAGGGAGGGTAGATTCATTTATGGGGAGGGAGGGAGGGAGGGAGGGAGGGATGAATAGAGGGAGAAGGGTGGATGGAGTGAAGAGGGAAGAGGGTGGCTTGGGGAGGATGGAGGGTGGCTTGGGGAGGATGGAGGGTGGATGGATGGAGGGAGGAGGGTGTATAGATGGAGGGAGGGAGGGTGGGCGGAGGGAGAAGGGTGCATAGATGGAGGGAGGGAGGGAGATAGGGAGGGAGGATGTGTGGTTGGAGGGGGGGAGAAGGGTGTGTGGTTGGAGGGAGGGTATATTTATTTATGGGGGAGGGAAGAGGATGGAGGGAGGGGGAGAGAGGGATGGAGGAGGAGGGAGGGAGAAGGGTGGATATATGGAGGGAGGGAGGGAGGGAGGGTGCATATATGAAGTGATCGAGGGAAGGAGGGAGGGAGGGTAGATGGATTTATGGGGGAGGGAAGAGGATGGAGGGAGGGAGGGTAGATTAATTTATGGGGAGGGAGGGAGGGTAGATGGATTTATGGGGTGGGAAGTGGATGGAGGGAGGGAGGGAGGGAGGGAGGGAGAGAGGGGGAGGGGGAGGGAGGGAGGGAGAAGGGTGGATATATGGCGGGAGGGTAGGAGGGAGGGTGGATATATGGAGCGATCGAGGGAGGGAGGGAGGGTAAATGGATTTATGGGGGAGGGAAGAGGATGGAGGGAGGGAGGGTAGATTAATTTATGGGGAGGGAGGGAGGGTAGATGGATTTATGGGGAGGGAAGTGGATGGAGGGAGGGAAGGAGGGAGAGAGGGGGGAGGGGGTAGGGAGGGAGGGAGAAGGGTGGATATATGGCGGGAGGGTAGGAGGGAGGGTGGATATATGGAGCGATCGAGGGAGGGAGGGAGGGTAAATGGATTTATGGGGAGGGAAGAGGATGGATGGAGGGAGGGAGGTGGATGGATGGAGGCAGGGAGGAGTGAGGATGGATGGATGGATGGAGGGAGGGGGGTATATTTATTTATGGGGGAGCGAAGAGGGAGGGAGTGAGGGAGGGAGGGAGGGATGAATGGAGGGAGAAGGGTGGATGGAGTGAAGAGGGAAGATGGTGGATGGAGGGTGGCTTAGGGTGGATGGAGGGTGGCTTGGGGAGGATGGAGGGTGGATGGATGGAGGGAGGGAGGGAGATAGGGAGGGAGGATGGATGTGTGTTTGGAGGGAGGGAGAAGGGTGTGTGGTTGGAGGAAGGGAGGGAGGGTATATGTATTTATGGGGGAGGGAAGGGGATGGAGGGAGGGGGGGTACATGGATTTATAGGGGAGGGAAGAGGATGGAGGGAGGGAGGGAAGGGAGGGAGGGAGGAGGAGGTAGGGAGAGGGGTGGATATATGGAGGGAGGGAGGGAGGGAGGGAGGGTGGATGGATTTATGGGGGAGGGAAGAGGATGGGGGAGGAAGGGAGAGAGGGAGGGGGAGGGAGAAGGGTGGATATATGGAGGGGGAAGGGAGGGTAAATGGATTTATGGGGGAGGGAGGGAGGGAGGGAGGGAGGGAGGGAGGGAGGGAGGGAGGGAGGGAGGGAGGGAGGGAGGGAGGGAGGGAGGGAGGGAGGGAAGGATCGATGGATGGATGGATGGATGGATGGAGGCAGGGAGGAGTGAGGATGTATGGAGGGAGGGTGGATGGATTTATGGGGGAGGGAAGAGGACGGAGGGAGGGAGGGAGGGAAGGATGGATGGATGGAGGCAGGGAGGAGTGAGGATGGATGGAGGGAGGGTAGATTTATTTATGGGGGAGCGAAGAGGATGGAGGGAGGGAGGGAGGGGGGAGGGTAGATGGATTTATGGAGGAGGGAAGATGGTGGAGGGAGGGAGGAGTGAGGATGGATGGATCGAGGGGGGAGGGTAGATGGATTTATGGAGGAGGGAAGAGGATGGGTGAGGAAGGGAGGGAGGGATGGTAGATTTATTTATGGGGGAGCGAAGAGGATGGAGGGAGCAAAGATGATGGAGGGAGGGAGGGTAGATGGATTTATGGGGGGGAGAGGATGGGTGAGGAAGGGAGGGAGGGAGGGTAGATTTATTTATGGGGGAGCGAAGATGATGGAGGGAGCGAAGAGGATGGAGGTAGGGAGGGAGGGTAGATGGATTTATGGGGGAGGGAAGAGGATGGGGAAGGGAGGGAGGGAGGGAGGGGGAGGGGGGAGGGAGAAGGGTGGATATATGGAGGGAGGGAGTGTAAATGGATTTATGGGGGAGGGAAGAGGATGAGGGAGGGAGGGAGGGAGGGAGGGAGGGGGTGGATGGATAGATGGAGGGAGAAATGTGGATGTAGGAGGGTGGATGGATGGATGGAGGGAGAAATGTGGATGGGGGGAGGGAGGGAGGGGGGCCGGTGGATGTATGGAGGGAGTGAGGGAGGGTAGATGTATTTATGGGGGAGGGAAGAGGATGGAGGGAGGGAGGGAGGGTGGTTGGAGGTAGGGAGGGAGGATGGGTGGTTGGAGGGAGGATGGGTGGTTGGAGGGAGGGTGTGAGGGATGGAGGGAGAAGGGTGGATGGATGGAGGGAGTGAGGGAGGGTGTTAGGGAGGGAGGGAGTTGGATGGATGGATGGATGGAGGCAGGGAGGGTAGATGGATTTATGGGGGAGGGAATAGGATGGTGGTAGGGAGGGATGGAGGGAGGGTAGATGGATTTATGGGGGATTGAATAGGATGGAGGGAGGATGGGTGAGTGGTTGGAGGGAGGGAGGGGGAATGGTGGATATAGGGAGGGAGGAGAATGGATGGATGAATGGATGGAGGGAGAAGTGTGGATATAGTGAGGGAGGAGGGTGGATGGATGGATGGATGGATGGATGGAGGAAGGAATGAAGGAAGGAAGGAAGGAGGGATGGAAGAAAGGAAGGAGGGAAGGAAGGGTGGGTGGGTGGGTGGGTGGGTGGGTGGGTGGTTGGAGGGAGGGAGGGAGGGAGGGAGGGAGGGAGGGAGGGAGGGAGGGAGGGAGGGAGGGAGGGAAGGAGGGAAGGAGGGAAGGAGGGAGGGAGGGGGAAGTGTGGATATAGTGAGGGAGGAGGGTGGATGGATGGATGGATGGATGGATGGAAGGAAGGAAGGGTGGTTGGGTGGTTGGAGGGAGGGAGGGAGGGAGGGAGGGAGGGTGGATGGATGGATGGATGGAGGGGGAAATGTGGATGGAGGGAGGGAGGGTGGGGGACGGGTGGATATAGGGAAGGAGGAGAATGGATGGATGAATGGATGAGGGAGAAGTGTGGATATAGTGAGGGAGGAGGGTGGATGGATGGATGGGTGGAGGAAGGAAGGAAGGAAGGAAGGAAGGAAGGAAGGAAGGAAGGAAGGAAGGAAGGAAGGAAAGGTGGGTGGTTGGAGGGAGGGAGGGAGGGAGGGATGGGGGAGAAAGTTGGATAGAAGGAGGGAGGAGGGTGGATGGATGAATGGATGGAGAAATGTGGATGAGGGAGTGGGCGGGTGTATGGAGGAAGGGAGGGTAGATGTATTTATGGGGGAGCGAAGCGGTTGGAGGGAGTGGGGGAGGGTAGATGGATTTATGGAGGAGGGAAGAGGATGGAGGGAGGGATTGAGGGAGGGAGGGATTGAGGGAGGGGAAAGGGTGGATATAGGGAGGGAGGAGAATGGATGGATGAATGGATGGAGGGAGAAGTGTGGATATAGTGAGGGAGGAGGGTGGATTGATGGATGGATGGATGGAGGAAGGAAGGAATGAAGGAAGGAGGGATGTTAGAAAGAAAGGAAGGAAGGAATGAAGGGTGGTTGGGTGGTAAGAGGGAGTGAGGGAGGGAGTGAGGGAGGGAGGGGGAAGGGTGGATATAGGGAGGGAGGAGAATGGATGGATAAATGGATGGAGTTAGAAGTGTGGATATAGTGAGGGAGGAGGTTGGATGGATGGATGGATGGATGTAGGAAGGAAGGAAGGAAGTAAGGAAGCAAAGAAGGGTGGGTGTGTGATGGGAGGGGGGATGGATGAATGGATGGATGGAGGGAGAAAGGTGGGTAGAGGGAGGGAGGAGGGTGGATGGATGAATGGATTGAGAAATGTGGATGGAGGGAGTGGGCGGGTGTATGGAGGGAGGGATGGAGGGAGGGAGGGAGGGAGGGAGGGTGGATGGAAGGATGGATGGATGGATGGATGGATGGAGGAGTGAGGATGGATGGATGGATGGAGGGAGGGTAGATGTATTTATGGGGGAGCGAAGCGGATGGAGGGAGGGGAGAGGGTGGATGGATTTATGGAGGAGGGAAGAGGATGGAGGGAGGGATTGAGGGAGGGAGGGATTGATGGAGGGAGGGATTGAGGGAGGGAGGGAGGGGGAAGGGTGGATATAGGGAGGGAGGAGAATGGATGGATGAATGGATGGAGGGAGAAGTGTGGATATAGTGAGGGAGGAGGGTGGATGGATGGATTGATGGATGGATGGATGGATGGATGGATGGAGGAAGGAAGGAATGAAGGAAGGAAGGAAGGAAGGAGGGATGGAAGAAAGGAAGGGTGGGTGGGTGGGTGGTTCGAGGGAGGGAGGAATGGAGGGAGGGAGGGAGGGAGGGAGGGAGGGAGGGAGGGAGGGGAAAGGGTGGATATAGGGAGGGAGGAGGGTGGATGGATGGATGGATTGATGGATGGATGAATGGATGGATGGATGGATGGAGGAAGGAAGGAAGGAAGGAAGGAAGGAAGGAAGGAAGGAAGGAGGGATGGATGAAAGAAAGGAAGGAAGGAAGGAAGGGTGGGTGGGTGGGTGGGTGGGTGGTTGGAGTGAGGGAGGGAGGGAGGGGGAAGGGTGGATATAGGGAGGGAGGAGAATGGATGGATGAATGGATGGAGGGAGAAGTGTGGATATAGTGAGGGAGGAGGGTGGATGGATGGATGGATGGATGGAGGAAGGAAGGTAGGAAGGAAGGAAGGAAGAAAGGAAGGAAGGAAAGAAGGAGGGATGGAAGAAAGGAAGGAAGTAAGGAAGGATGGGTGGGTGATTGGAGGGAGGGAGGGAGGGTGGATATAGGGAGGGAGGGGCCGGGTGGATGGATGAATGGATTGAGGGAGGGAGGGAGGGAGGGGGAAGGGTGGATATAGGGAGGGAGGAGAATGGATGGATGAATGGATGGAGGGAGAAGTGTGGATATAGTGAGTGAGGAGGGTGGATGGATGGAGGAAGGAAGGAAGGAAGGAAAGGTGGGTGGTTGGAGGGAGTGAGTGAGTGAGTGAGTGAGTGAGGGAGGGAGGGAGGGAGGGAGGGAGGATGGATGAATGAATGAATGAATGGAGGGAGAAAGGTGGATAGAGGGAGGGAGGATGGTGGATGGATGGATGGATGGAGGCAGGGAGGGTAGATGGATTTATGGGGGAGGGAATAGGATGGAGGTAGGGAGGGATGGAGGGAGGGTAGATGGATTTATGGGGGATTGAAGAGGATGGAGGGAGGATGGGTGAGTGGTTGGAGGGAGGGAGGGAGGGGGGGGAGGGAGGGAGGGAGGGAGGGAGGGAGGGGGAATGGTGGATATAGGGAGGGAGGAGAATGGATGGATGAATGGATGGAGGGAGAAGTGTGGATATAGTGAGGGAGGAGGGTGGATGGATGGATGGATGGATGGATGGATGGAGGAAGGAATGAAGGAAGGAAGGAAGGAAGGAGGGATGGAAGAAAGGAATGAGGGAAGGAATGGTGGGTGGGTGGGTGGGTGGTTGGAGGGAGGGAGGGAGGGAGGGAGGGATGGAGGGGGAAGTGTGGATATAGTGAGGGAGGAGGGTGGATGGATGGATGGATGGATGGATGGATGGATGGAAGGAAGGAAGGGTGGTTGGGTGGTTGGAGGGAGGGAGGGAGTGAGGGTGGATGGATGGATGGATGGATGGAGGGGGAAATGTGGATGGAGGGAGGGAGGGAGGGGGACGGGTGGATATAGGGAAGGAGGAGAATGGATGGATGAATGGATGAGGGAGAAGTGTGGATATAGTGAGGGAGGAGGGTGGATGGATGGATGGATGGATGGATGGATGGAGGAAGGAAGGTAGGAAGGAAGGAAGAAAGGAAGGAAGGAAAGAAGGAAGGAAAGGTGGGTGGTTGGAGGGAGGGAGGGAGGGATGGGGGAGAAAGCTGGATAGAAGGAGGGAGGAGGGTGGATGGATGAATGGATGGAGAAATATGGATGAGGGAGTGGGCGGAGGGAGGGAGGGAGGGAGGGTGGGTGGATGGAAGGATGGATGGATGGATGGAGGAGTGAGGATGGATGGAGGGAGGGAGGGAGGGTAGATGTATTTATGGGGGAGCAAAGCGGTTGGAGGGAGTGGGGGAGGGTAGATGGATTTATGGAGGAGGGAAGAGGATGGAGGGAGGGATTGAGGGAGGGGGGGATTGAGGGAGGGGAAAGGGTGGATATAGGGAGGGAGGAGAATGGATGGATGAATGGATGGAGGGAGAAGTGTGGATATAGTGAGGGAGGAGGGTGGATTGATGGATGGATGGATGGAGGAAGGAATGAAGGAAGGAAGGAAGGAGGGATGTTAGAAAGAAAGGAAGGAAGGAATGAAGGGTGGTTGGGTGGTTGGAGGGAGTGAGGGAGGGGGAAGGATGGATATAGGGAGGGAGGAGGGTGGATGGATGGATGGATGGATGTAGGAAGGAAGGAAGGAAGGAAGGAAGGAAGGAAGGAAAGAAGGGTGGGTGTGTGATGGGAGGGGGGATGGATGAATGGATGGATGGAGGGAGAAAGGTGGGTAGAGGGAGGGAGGAGGGTGGATGGATGAATGGATTGAGAAATGTGGATGGAGGGAGTGGGCGGGTGTATGGAGGGAGGGATGGAGGGAGGGGGGAGGGAGGGAGGGAGGGTGGATGGAAGGATGGATGGATGGATGGAGGAGTGAGGATGGATGGATGGAGGGAGGGTAGACGTATTTATGGGGGAGCGAAGCGGATGGAGGGAGGGGAGAGGGTAGATGGATTTATGGAGGAGGGAAGAGGATGGAGGGAGGGATTGAAGGAGGGAGGGATTGAGAGAGGGAGGGAGGGAGGGAGGGGGAAGGGTGGATATAGGGAGGGAGGAGAATGGATGGATGAATGGATGGAGGGAGAAGTGTGGAAATAGTGAGGGAGGAGGGTGGATGGATGGATTGATGGATGGATGGATGGATGGAGGAAGGAAGGAATGAAGGAAGGAAGGAAGGAGGGATGGAAGAAAGGAAGGGTGGGTGGGTGGGTGGGTGTTTGGAGGGAGGGAGGAATGCAGGGAAGGAGGGAGGGAGGGAGGGGGAAGGGTGGATATAGGGAGGGAGGAGGGTGGATGGATGGATGGATGGATGGAGAAGTGTGGATATAGTGAGGGAGGAGAATGGATGGAGGGAGAGGAGTGGATATAGTGAGGGAGGAGGGTGGATGGATGGATGGATTGATGGATGGATGGATGGATGGAGGAAGGAAGGAAGGAAGGAAGGAAGGAAGGAAGGAAGGAAGGAAGGAAGGAAGGAAGGAAGGTGGGTGGGTGGGTGGGTGGGTGGGTGGGTGGTTGGAGGGAGGGAGGGAGGGAGGGGGAAGGGTGGATATAGAGAGGGAGGAGAATGGATGGATGAATGGATGGAGGGAGAAGTGTGGATATAGTGAGGGAGGAGGGTGGATGGATGGATGGATGGATGGATGGATGGAGGAAGGAAGGTAGGAAGGAAGGAAGGAAGGAAGAAAGGAAGGAAGGAAAGAAGGAGGGATGGAAGAAAGAAAGGAAGGAAGTGTGGATATAGGAAGTGTGGATATAGTGAGGGAGGAGGGTGGATGGGTGGAGGAAGGAAGGAAGGAAGGAAGGAAGGAAGGAAGAAAGGAAGGAAGGAAAGAAGGAGGGATGGAAGAAAGAAAGGAAGGAAGTGTGGATATAGGAAGTGTGGATATAGTGAGGGAGGAGGGTGGATGGGTGGAGGAAGGAAGGAAGGAAGGAAGGAAGGAAGGAAGGAAGGAAGGAAGGAAGGAAGGAAGGAGGGATGGAAGAAAGGAAGGGAGGTAGAAAAGAAGGAAGGGTGGGTGGGTGGAGGGAGGGAGGGAGGGAGGGGGAAGGGTGGATTTGTGGGTGAGGAGAATGGATGGATGAATGGATGGAGGGAGAAGTGTGGATATAGGAGGAGGGTGGATGGATGGATGGATGGAGGAAGGAAGGAAGGAAGGAAGGAAGGAAGGAAGGAAAGGTGGGTGGTTGGAGAGAGGGATGGAGGGAGGGAGGGAGGGAGGGAGGGAGGGAGGGAGGGAGGGAGGGAGGGAGGGAGGGAGGGAGGAAGAAATGTGGATGGAGGGAGGGAAGGGGCGGGTGGATGGATGGATGGATGAATGAATGGATTGAGGGAGGGAGGGAGGGATGGAGGGAGGGGGAAGGGTGGATATAGGGAGGGAGCAGAATGGATGGATGGATGGATGGATGGATGGAGGCAGGGAGGGTAGATGGATTTATGGGGGAGGGAATAGGATGGAGGTAGGGAGGGATGGAGGGAGGGTAGATGGATTTATGGGGGATTGAAGAGGATGGAGGGAGGATGGGTGAGTGGTTGGAGGGAGGGAGGGAGGGAGGGAGGGAGGGAGGGAGGGAGGGAGGGAGGGAGGGAGGGAGGGAGGGAGGGAGGGGGAATGGTGGATATAGGGAGGGTGGATGGATGGATGGATGGATGGAGGAAGGAAGGTAGGAAGGAAGGAAGGAAGGATAGGAAGAAAGGTAGGAAGGAAAGAAGGAGGGATGGAAGAAAGGGAGGAAGTAAGGAAGGATGGGTGGGTGATTGGAGGGAGGGAGTGAGGGTGGATATAGGGAGGGAGGAGGGTGGAAGGATGGAGGAAGGAAGGAAGGAAAGGTGGGTGGTTGGAGGGAGGGAGTGAGTGAGTGAGTGAGTGAGTGAGTGAGTGAGTGAGTGAGGGAGGGAGGGAGGGAGGGAGGGAGGGAGGATGGATGAATGAATGGAGGGAGAAAGGTGGATAGAGGGAGGGAGGAGGGTGGATGGATGGATGGAGGCAGGGAGGGTAGATGGATTTATGGGGGAGGGAATAGGATGGAGGTAGGGAGGGATGGAGGGAGGGTAGATGGATTTATGGGGGATTGAAGAGGATGGAGGGAGGATGGGTGAGTGGTTGGAGGGAGGGAGGGAGGGAGGGAGGGAGGGGGAATGGTGGATATAGGGAGGGAGGAGAATGGATGGATGAATGGATGGAGGGAGAAGTGTGGATATAGTGAGGGAGGAGAATGGATGGAGGGAGAGGAGTGGATATAGTGAGGGAGGAGGGTGGATGGATGGATTGATGGATGGATGGATGGATGGATGGATGGAGGAAGGAAGGAAGGAAGGAAGGAAGGAGGGATGGAAGAAAGGAAGGAAGGAAGGAAGGAAGGGTGGGTGGTTGGAGGGAGGGAGGGAGGGAGGGAGGGGGAAGGGTGGATATAGAGAGGGAGGAGAATGGATGGATGAATGGATGGAGGGAGAAGTGTGGATATAGTGAGGGAGGAGGGTGGATGGATGGATGGATGGATGGAGGAAGGAAGGAAGGTAGGAAGGAAGGAAGGAAGGAAGGAAGGAAGGAAGAAAGGAAGGAAGGAAAGAAGGAGGGATGGAAGAAAGAAAGGAAGGAATTGTGGATATAGGAAGTGTGGATATAGTGAGGGAGGAGGGTGGATGGGTGGAGGAAGGAAGGAAGGAAGGAAGGAAGGAAGGAAGAAAGGAAGGAAGGAAAGAAGGAGGGATGGAAGAAAGAAAGGAAGGAAGTGTGGATATAGGAAGTGTGGATATAGTGAGGGAGGAGGGTGGATGGGTGGAGGAAGGAAGGAAGGAAGGAAGGAAGGAAGGAGGGATGGAAGAAAGGAAGGTAGGTAGAAAAGAAGGAAGGGTGGGTGGGTGGAGGGAGGGAGGGAGGGAGGGGGAAGGGTGGATTTGTGGGTGAGGAGAATGGATGGATGAATGGATGGAGGGAGAAGTGTGGATATAGGAGGAGGGTGGATGGATGGATGGAGGAAGGAAGGAAGGAAGGAAGGAAGGAAGGAAAGGTGGGTGGTTGGAGAGAGGGAGGGAGGGAGGGAGGGAGGGAGGAAGAAATGTGGATGGAGGGAGGGAGGGGGCGGGTGGATGGATGGATGGATGAATGAATGGATTGAGGGAGGGAGGGAGGGAGGGATGGAGGGAGGGGGAAGGGTGGATATAGGGAGGGAGCAGAATGGATGGATGGATGGATGGATGGAGGCAGGGAGGGAGGGTAGATGGATTTATGGGGGAGGGAATAGGATGGAGGTAGGGAGGGATGGAGGGAGGGTAGATGGATTTATGGGGGATTGAAGAGGATGGAGGGAGGATGGGTGAGTGGTTGGAGGGTGGGAGGGAGGGAGGGGGAATGGTGGATATAGGGAGGGTGGATGGATGGATGGATGGATGGAGGAAGGAAGGTAGGAAGGAAGGAAGGAAGGAAGGAAGGAAGGAAGGAAGGAAGGAAGGAAGGAAGGAAAGAAGGATGGATGGAAGAAAGGGAGGAAGTAAGGAAGGATGGGTGGGTGATTGGAGGGAGGGAGGGAGGGAGGGTGGATAGATATAGGGAGGGATGGGCCGGGTGAATGGATGAATGGATTGAGGGAGGGAGGGAGGGGGAAGGGTGGATATAGTGAGGGAGGAGGGTGGATGGATGGAGGAAGGAAGGAAAGGTGGGAAGGAAGGAAGGAAGGAAGGAAGAAAGGAAGGAAGGAAAGAAGGAGGGATGGAAGAAAGGAAGGAAGTGTGGATATAGGAAGTGTGGATATAGTGAGGGAGGAGGGTGGATGGGTGGAGGAAGGAAGGAAGGAAGGAAGGAAAGAAGGAAGGAAGGAAGGAAGGAAGGAGGGATGGAAGAAAGAATGGAAGGAAGTGTGGATATAGAAAGTGTGGATATAGTGAGGGAGGAGGGTGGATGGGTGGAGGAAGGAAGGAAGGAAGGAAGGAGGGATGGAAGAAAGGAAGGGAGGTAGAAAAGAAGGAAGGGTGGGTGGGTGGAGGGAGGGAGGGAGGGAGGGGGAAGGGTGGATTTGTGGGTGAGGAGAATGGATGGATGAATGGATGGAGGGAGAAGTGTGGATATAGGAGGAGGGTGGATGGATGGATGGAGGAAGGAAGGAAGGAAGGAAGGAAGGAAAGGTGGGTGGTTGGAGAGAGGGAGGGAGGGAGGGAGGGATGGAGGAAGAAATGTGGATGGAGGGAGGGAGGGGGCGGGTGGATGGATGGATGGATGAATGAATGGATTGAGGGAGGGAGGGAGGGAGGGATGGAGGGAGGGGAAGGGTGGATATAGGGAGGGAGCAGAATGGATGGATGGATGGATGGATGGATGGATGGATGGAGGCAGGGAGGGTAGATGGATTTATGGGGGAGGGAATAGGATGGAGGTAGGGAGGGATGGAGGGAGGGTAGATGGATTTATGGGGGATTGAAGTGGATGGAGGGAGGATGGGTGAGTGGTTGGAGGGAGGGAGGGAGGGAGGGAGGGGGAATGGTGGATATAGGGAGGGTGGACTGATGGATGGATGGATGGAGGAAGGAAGGTAGGAAGGAAGGAAGGAAGGAAGAAAGGAAGGAAGGAAAGAAGGAGGGATGGAAGTAAGGAAGGATGGGTGGGTGATTGGAGGGAGGGAGGGAGGGAGGGTGGATATAGGGAGGGAGGGGCCGGGTGGATGGATGAATGGATTGAGGGAGGGAGGGAGGGGGAAGGGTGGATATAGTGAGGGAGGAGGGTGGATGGATGGAGGAAGGAAGGAAGGAAAGGTGGGTGGTTGGAGGGGAGGGAGGGAGGGAGGGAGGGAGGGAGGGAGGGAGGGAGGGAGGGAGGGAGGGAGGGAGGGAGGATGGATGAATGAATGAATGAATGAATGGAGGGAGGGAGAAAGGTGGATAGAGGGAGGGAGGAGGGTGGATGGATGGATGGATGGAGGCAGGGAGAGTAGATGGATTTATGGGGGAGGGAATAGGATGGGGGTAGGCAGGGATGGAGGGAGGGTAGATGGATTTATGGGGGATTGAAGAGGATGGAGGGAGGATTGGTGAGTGGTTGGAGGGAGGGAGGGAGGGAGGGAGGGAGGGAGGGAGGGAGGGAGAGGGAGGGAGGGAGGGAGGGAGGGAGGGAGGGAGGGGGAATGGTGGATATAGGGAGGGAGGAGAATGGATGGATGAATGGATGGAGGGAGAAGTGTGGATATAGTGAGGGAGGAGGGTGTATGTGGAAATGTGGATGGAGGGAGTGGGCGGGTGTATGGATGGAGGGAGGGGGGGAGCAAGGGAGGGTGGATGGATGGAAGGATGGATGGAGGCTGGGAGGAGTGAGGATAGATGGATGGAGGGAGGGAGGGTGGGAGGGAGGGTGGATGTATTTATGGAGAGGGAAGACGGTGGAGGGAGGGAGGGTAGATGGATTTATGGGGGAGGGAAGAGGATGGAGGGAGCGAGGGAGAAGGGTGGATATATGGAGGGAGCGAGTGAGGGAGGGAGGGTAGATGGATTCATGGTGGAGGGAAGAGGATGCAGGGAGGGTGGGAGGGAGGGTAGATGGATTTATGGGGAGGGAATAGGATGGAGGGAGGCAGGGAGGGAGGTGGATGGATGGAGGGAGAAGGGTGGATATGTGGAGGGAGCGAGTGAGGGAGGGAGGGTAGATGGATTTATGGGGAGGGAATAGGATGGAGCTACAGCAGTCATTGATATCTCGGGGTGTAACGCTGATGCATGAGAGAGATGGGGATGCAATGCGCGCGCGCGCGCGCGCGTGTGTGTGTGTGTGTGTGTGTGTGTGTGTGTTTGTGTGTGTGTGTACCCTTGGGTTATGACTGTGGAGAGAGATTTAGAGATGGCTGCAAGGTAATAAGCATTAACAGTAAAACAGTTCTTCAGATTAATGAATTTATTAATGCTTCATCTAATCTTTCAGGACCCAGACGATGATTATCAAATTAACTATTAATAGGGATTATTATTAAGATGAGACATTTGACATGAACAAAAGTGTCAATAATCAGTATGACCCTTAATCTGTTGACTGCTGCATGCTTTGTATGCCTGAGTGTAATGATTTCAACCTGAACCCCTATACGACACACTGTAAAACGCCTGCATGCTTTGTATGCCTGAGTGTAATGATTTCTACCTGAACCCCTATACGACACACTGTAAAACGCCTGCATGCTTTGTATGCCTGAGTGTAATGATTTCAACCTGAACCCCTATACGACACACTGTAAAACGCCTGCATGCTTTGTATGCCTGAGTGTAATGATTTCTACCTGAACCCCTATACGACACACTGTAAAACGCCTGCATGCTTTGTATGCCTGAGTGTAATGATTTCTACCTGAACCCCTATACGACACACTGTAAAACGCCTGCATGCTTTGTATGCCTGAGTGTAATGATTTCTACCTGAACCCCTATACGACACACTGTAAAACGCCTGCATGCTTTGTATGCCTGAGTGTAATGATTTCTACCTGAACCCCTATACGACACACTGTAAAACGCCTGCATGCTTTGTATGCCTGAGTGTAGTGATTTCAACCTGAACCCCTATACGACACACTGTAAAACGCCTGCATGCTTTGTATGCCTGAGTGTAGTGATTTCAACCTGAACCCCTATACGACACACTGTAAAACGCCTGCATGCTTTGTATGCCTGAGTGTAGTGATTTCAACCTGAACCCCTATACGACACACTGTAAAACGCCTGCATGCTTTGTATGCCTGAGTGTAATGATTTCCACCTGAACCCCTATACGACACACTGTAAAACGACTGCATGCTTTGTATGCCTGAGTGTAGTGATTTCAACCTGAACCCCTATACGACACACTGTAAAACGCCTGCATGCTTTGTATGCCTGAGTGTAGTGATTTCAACCTGAACCCCTATACGACACACTGTAAAACGCCTGCATGCTTTGTATGCCTGAGTGTAGTGATTTCTACCTGAACCCCTATACGACACACTGTAAAACGCCTGCATGCTTTGTATGCCTGAGTGTAGTGATTTCAACCTGAACCCCTATACGACACACTGTAAAACGCCTGCATGCTTTGTATGCCTGAGTGTAGTGATTTCAACCTGAACCCCTATACGACACACTGTAAAACGCCTGCATGCTTTGTATGCCTGAGTGTAGTGATTTCTACCTGAACACCTATACGACACACTGTAAAACGCCTGCATGCTTTGTATGCCTGAGTGTAGTGATTTCAACCTGAACCCCTATACGACAAACTGTAAAACGCCTGCATGCTTTGTATGCCTGAGTGTAATGATTTCCACCTGAACCCCTATACGACACACTGTAAAACGCCTGCATGCTTTGTATGCCTGAGTGTAATGATTTCAACCTGAACCCCTATACGACACACTGTAAAAGGCCTGCATGCTTTGTATGCCTGAGTGTAATGATTTCTACCTGAACCCCTATACCACACACTGTAAAACGCCTGCATGCTTTGTATGCCTGAGTGTAATGATTTCAACCTGAACCCCTATACGACACACTGTAAAACGCCTGCATGCTTTGTATGCCTGAGTGTAATGATTTCAACCTGAACCCCTATACGACACACTGTAAAACGCCTGCATGCTTTGTATGCCTGAGTGTAGTGATTTCAACCTGAACCCCTATACCACACACTGTAAAACGCCTGCATGCTTTGTATGCCTGAGTGTAATGATTTCTACCTGAACCCCTATACCACACACTGTAAAACGCCTGCATGCTTTGTATGTCTGAGTGTAATGATTTCTACCTGAACCCCTATACCACACACTGTAAAACGCCTGCATGCTTTGTATGCCTGAGTGTAGTGATTTCTACCTGAACCCCTATACGACACACTGTAAAACGCCTGCATGCTTTGTGTGCCTGAGTGTAATGATTTCTACCTGAACCCCTATACCACACACTGTAAAACGCCTGCATGCTTTGTGTGCCTGAGTGTAATGATTTCTACCTGAACCCCTATACGACACACTGTAAAACGCCTGCATGCTTTGTATGCCTGAGTGTAGTGATTTCTACCTGAACCCCTATACGACACACTGTAAAACGCCTGCATGCTTTGTATGTCTGAGTGTAATGATTTCAACCTGAACCCCTATACGACACACTGTAAAACGCCTGCATGCTTTGTATGCCTGAGTGTAATGATTTCAACCTGAACCCCTATACGACACACTGTAAAACGCCTGCATGCTTTGTATGCCTGAGTGTAGTGATTTCAACCTGAACCCCTATACCACACACTGTAAAACGCCTGCATGCTTTGTATGCCTGAGTGTAATGATTTCTACCTGAACCCCTATACCACACACTGTAAAACGCCTGCATGCTTTGTATGTCTGAGTGTAATGATTTCTACCTGAACCCCTATACCACACACTGTAAAACGCCTGCATGCTTTGTATGCCTGAGTGTAGTGATTTCTACCTGAACCCCTATACGACACACTGTAAAACGCCTGCATGCTTTGTGTGCCTGAGTGTAATGATTTCTACCTGAACCCCTATACCACACACTGTAAAACGCCTGCATGCTTTGTGTGCCTGAGTGTAATGATTTCTACCTGAACCCCTATACGACACACTGTAAAACGCCTGCATGCTTTGTATGCCTGAGTGTAGTGATTTCTACCTGAACCCCTATACGACACACTGTAAAACGCCTGCATGCTTTGTATGTCTGAGTGTAATGATTTCAACCTGAACCCCTATACCACACACTGTAAAACGCCTGCATGCTTTGTATGCCTGAGTGTAATGATTTCAACCTGAACCCCTATACGACACACTGTAAAACGCCTGCATGCTTTGTATGCCTGAGTGTAATGATTTCAACCTGAACCCCTATACGACACACTGTAAAACGCCTGCATGCTTTGTATGCCTGAGTGTAATGATTTCAACCTGAACCCCTATACGACACACTGTAAAACGCCTGCATGCTTTGTATGCCTGAGTGTAATGATTTCAACCTGAACCCCTATACGACACACTGTAAAACGCCTGCATGCTTTGTATGTCTGAGTGTAATGATTTCAACCTGAACCCCTATACGACACACTGTAAAACGCCTGCATGCTTTGTATGCCTGAGTGTAATGATTTCTACCTGAACCCCTATACGACACACTGTAAAACGCCTGCATGCTTTGTATGCCTGAGTGTAATGATTTCAACCTGAACCCCTATACGACACACTGTAAAACGCCTGCATGCTTTGTATGCCTGAGGGTAATGATTTCAACCTGAACCCCTATACGACACACTGTAAAACGCCTGCATGCTTTGTATGCCTGAGGGTAATGATTTCAACCTGAACCCCTATACGACACACTGTAAAACGCCTGCATGCTTTGTATGCCTGAGGGTAATGATTTCAACCTGAACCCCTATACGACACACTGTAAAACGCCTGCATGCTTTGTATGCCTGAGTGTAATGATTTCAACCTGAACCCCTATACGACACACTGTAAAACGCCTGCATGCTTTGTATGCCTGAGTGTAATGATTTCAACCTGAACCCCTATACGACACACTGTAAAACGCCTGCATGCTTTGTATGCCTGAGTGTAATGATTTCTACCTGAACCCCTATACGACACACTGTAAAACGCCTGCATGCTTTGTATGCCTGAGTGTAATGATTTCAACCTGAACCCCTATACGACACACTGTAAAACGCCTGCATGCTTTGTATGCCTGAGTGTAATGGTTTCTACCTGAACCCCTATACGACACACTGTAAAACGCCTGCATGCTTTGTATGCCTGAGTGTAATGATTTCTACCTGAACCCCTATACGACACACTGTAAAACGCCTGCATGCTTTGTATGCCAGAGTGTAGTGATTTCAACCTGAACCCCTATACGACACACTGTAAAACGCCTGCATGCTTTGTATGCCTGAGTGTAGTGATTTCAACCTGAACCCCTATACGACACACTGTAAAACGCCTGCATGCTTTGTATGCCTGAGTGTAGTGATTTCAACCTGAACCCCTATACGACACACTGTAAAACGCCTGCATGCTTTGTATGCCTGAGTGTAATGATTTCCACCTGAACCCCTATACGACACACTGTAAAACGCCTGCATGCTTTGTATGCCTGAGTGTAGTGATTTCAACCTGAACCCCTATACGACACACTGTAAAACGCCTGCATGCTTTGTATGCCTGAGTGTAGTGATTTCAACCTGAACCCCTATACGACACACTGTAAAACGCCTGCATGCTTTGTATGCCTGAGTGTAGTGATTTCTACCTGAACCCCTATACGACACACTGTAAAACGCCTGCATGCTTTGTATGCCTGAGTGTAGTGATTTCAACCTGAACCCCTATACGACACACTGTAAAACGCCTGCATGCTTTGTATGCCTGAGTGTAGTGATTTCAACCTGAACCCCTATACGACACACTGTAAAACGCCTGCATGCTTTGTATGCCTGAGTGTAGTGATTTCTACCTGAACCCCTATACGACACACTGTAAAACGCCTGCATGCTTTGTATGCCTGAGTGTAGTGATTTCAACCTGAACCCCTATACGACACACTGTAAAACGCCTGCATGCTTTGTATGCCTGAGTGTAGTGATTTCAACCTGAACCCCTATACGACACACTGTAAAACGCCTGCATGCTTTGTATGCCTGAGTGTAGTGATTTCAACCTGAACCCCTATACGACACACTGTAAAACGCCTGCATGCTTTGTATGCCTGAGTGTAATGATTTCAACCTGAACCCCTATACGACACACTGTAAAACGCCTGCATGCTTTGTATGCCTGAGTGTAGTGATTTCAACCTGAACCCCTATACCACACACTGTAAAACGCCTGCATGCTTTGTATGCCTGAGTGTAATGATTTCTACCTGAACCCCTATACCACACACTGTAAAACGCCTGCATGCTTTGTATGTCTGAGTGTAATGATTTCTACCTGAACCCCTATACCACACACTGTAAAACGCCTGCATGCTTTGTATGCCTGAGTGTAGTGATTTCTACCTGAACCCCTATACGACACACTGTAAAACGCCTGCATGCTTTGTGTGCCTGAGTGTAATGATTTCTACCTGAACCCCTATACCACACACTGTAAAACGCCTGCATGCTTTGTGTGCCTGAGTGTAATGATTTCTACCTGAACCCCTATACGACACACTGTAAAACGCCTGCATGCTTTGTATGCCTGAGTGTAATGATTTCTACCTGAACCCCTATACGACACACTGTAAAACGCCTGCATGCTTTGTATGCCTGAGTGTAATGATTTCTACCTGAACCCCTATACGACACACTGTAAAACGCCTGCATGCTTTGTATGTCTGAGTGTAATGATTTCAACCTGAACCCCTATACCACACACTGTAAAACGCCTGCATGCTTTGTATGCCTGAGTGTAATGATTTCAACCTGAACCCCTATACGACACACTGTAAAACGCCTGCATGCTTTGTATGCCTGAGTGTAATGATTTCAACCTGAACCCCTATACGACACACTGTAAAACGCCTGCATGCTTTGTATGCCTGAGTGTAATGATTTCAACCTGAACCCCTATACGACACACTGTAAAACGCCTGCATGCTTTGTATGCCTGAGTGTAATGATTTCAACCTGAACCCCTATACGACACACTGTAAAACGCCTGCATGCTTTGTATGCCTGAGTGTAGTGATTTCAACCTGAACCCCTATACCACACACTGTAAAACGCCTGCATGCTTTGTATGCCTGAGTGTAATGATTTCTACCTGAACCCCTATACCACACACTGTAAAACGCCTGCATGCTTTGTATGTCTGAGTGTAATGATTTCTACCTGAACCCCTATACCACACACTGTAAAACGCCTGCATGCTTTGTATGCCTGAGTGTAGTGATTTCTACCTGAACCCCTATACGACACACTGTAAAACGCCTGCATGCTTTGTGTGCCTGAGTGTAATGATTTCTACCTGAACCCCTATACCACACACTGTAAAACGCCTGCATGCTTTGTGTGCCTGAGTGTAATGATTTCTACCTGAACCCCTATACGACACACTGTAAAACGCCTGCATGCTTTGTATGCCTGAGTGTAATGATTTCTACCTGAACCCCTATACGACACACTGTAAAACGCCTGCATGCTTTGTATGCCTGAGTGTAATGATTTCTACCTGAACCCCTATACGACACACTGTAAAACGCCTGCATGCTTTGTATGTCTGAGTGTAATGATTTCAACCTGAACCCCTATACCACACACTGTAAAACGCCTGCATGCTTTGTATGCCTGAGTGTAATGATTTCAACCTGAACCCCTATACGACACACTGTAAAACGCCTGCATGCTTTGTATGCCTGAGTGTAATGATTTCAACCTGAACCCCTATACGACACACTGTAAAACGCCTGCATGCTTTGTATGCCTGAGTGTAATGATTTCAACCTGAACCCCTATACGACACACTGTAAAACGCCTGCATGCTTTGTATGCCTGAGTGTAATGATTTCAACCTGAACCCCTATACGACACACTGTAAAACGCCTGCATGCTTTGTATGTCTGAGTGTAATGATTTCAACCTGAACCCCTATACGACACACTGTAAAACGCCTGCATGCTTTGTATGCCTGAGGGTAATGATTTCTACCTGAACCCCTATACGACACACTGTAAAACGCCTGCATGCTTTGTGTGCCTGAGTGTAATGATTTCAACCTGAACCCCTATACGACACACTGTAAAACGCCTGCATGCTTTGTATGCCTTAGTGTAATGATTTCAACCTGAACCCCTATACGACACACTGTAAAACGCCTGCATGCTTTGTATGCCTGAGTGTAATGATTTCAACCTGAACCCCTATACGACACACTGTAAAACGCCTGCATGCTTTGTATGCCTGAGTGTAATGATTTCTACCTGAACCCCTATACGACACACTGTAAAACGCCTGCATGCTTTGTATGCCTGAGTGTAATGATTTCAACCTGAACCCCTATACGACACACTGTAAAACGCCTGCATGCTTTGTATGCCTGAGTGTAATGATTTCTACCTGAACCCCTATACGACACACTGTAAAACGCCTGCATGCTTTGTATGCCTGAGTGTAATGATTTCTACCTGAACCCCTATACGACACACTGTAAAACGCCTGCATGCTTTGTATGCCTGAGTGTAATGATTTCTACCTGAACCCCTATACGACACACTGTAAAACGCCTGCATGCTTTGTATGCCTGAGTGTAATGATTTCTACCTGAACCCCTATACGACACACTGTAAAACGCCTGCATGCTTTGTATGCCTGAGTGTAGTGATTTCAACCTGAACCCCTATACGACACACTGTAAAACGCCTGCATGCTTTGTATGCCTGAGTGTAGTGATTTCAACCTGAACCCCTATACGACACACTGTAAAACGCCTGCATGCTTTGTATGCCTGAGTGTAGTGATTTCAACCTGAACCCCTATACGACACACTGTAAAACGCCTGCATGCTTTGTATGCCTGAGTGTAATGATTTCCACCTGAACCCCTATACGACACACTGTAAAACGCCTGCATGCTTTGTATGCCTGAGTGTAGTGATTTCAACCTGAACCCCTATACGACACACTGTAAAACGCCTGCATGCTTTGTATGCCTGAGTGTAGTGATTTCAACCTGAACCCCTATACGACACACTGTAAAACGCCTGCATGCTTTGTATGCCTGAGTGTAGTGATTTCTACCTGAACCCCTATACGACACACTGTAAAACGCCTGCATGCTTTGTATGCCTGAGTGTAGTGATTTCAACCTGAACCCCTATACGACACACTGTAAAACGCCTGCATGCTTTGTATGCCTGAGTGTAGTGATTTCAACCTGAACCCCTATACGACACACTGTAAAACGCCTGCATGCTTTGTATGCCTGAGTGTAGTGATTTCTACCTGAACCCCTATACGACACACTGTAAAACGCCTGCATGCTTTGTATGCCTGAGTGTAGTGATTTCAACCTGAACCCCTATACGACACACTGTAAAACGCCTGCATGCTTTGTATGCCTGAGTGTAGTGATTTCAACCTGAACCCCTATACGACACACTGTAAAACGCCTGCATGCTTTGTATGCCTGAGTGTAGTGATTTCAACCTGAACCCCTATACGACACACTGTAAAACGCCTGCATGCTTTGTATGCCTGAGTGTAATGATTTCAACCTGAACCCCTATACGACACACTGTAAAACGCCTGCATGCTTTGTATGCCTGAGTGTAGTGATTTCAACCTGAACCCCTATACCACACACTGTAAAACGCCTGCATGCTTTGTATGCCTGAGTGTAATGATTTCTACCTGAACCCCTATACCACACACTGTAAAACGCCTGCATGCTTTGTATGTCTGAGTGTAATGATTTCTACCTGAACCCCTATACCACACACTGTAAAACGCCTGCATGCTTTGTATGCCTGAGTGTAGTGATTTCTACCTGAACCCCTATACGACACACTGTAAAACGCCTGCATGCTTTGTGTGCCTGAGTGTAATGATTTCTACCTGAACCCCTATACCACACACTGTAAAACGCCTGCATGCTTTGTGTGCCTGAGTGTAATGATTTCTACCTGAACCCCTATACCACACACTGTAAAACGCCTGCATGCTTTGTATGCCTGAGTGTAATGATTTCTACCTGAACCCCTATACCACACACTGTAAAACGCCTGCATGCTTTGTGTGCCTGAGTGTAATGATTTCTACCTGAACCCCTATACCACACACTGTAAAACGCCTGCATGCTTTGTGTGCCTGAGTGTAATGATTTCTACCTGAACCCCTATACGACACACTGTAAAACGCCTGCATGCTTTGTATGCCTGAGTGTAATGATTTCTACCTGAACCCCTATACGACACACTGTAAAACGCCTGCATGCTTTGTATGCCTGAGTGTAATGATTTCTACCTGAACCCCTATACGACACACTGTAAAACGCCTGCATGCTTTGTATGTCTGAGTGTAGTGATTTCTACCTGAACCCCTATACGACACACTGTAAAACGCCTGCATGCTTTGTATGTCTGAGTGTAATGATTTCTACCTGAACCCCTATACGACACACTGTAAAACGCCTGCATGCTTTGTATGTCTGAGTGTAATGATTTCAACCTGAACCCCTATACGACACACTGTAAAACGCCTGCATGCTTTGTATGTCTGAGTGTAATGATTTCTACCTGAACCCCTATACGACACACTGTAAAACGCCTGCATGCTTTGTATGTCTGAGTGTAATGATTTCAACCTGAACCCCTATACCACACACTGTAAAACGCCTGCATGCTTTGTATGCCTGAGTGTAATGATTTCAACCTGAACCCCTATACGACACACTGTAAAACGCCTGCATGCTTTGTATGTCTGAGTGTAATGATTTCAACCTGAACCCCTATACGACTCACTGTAAAACGCCTGCATGCTTTGTATGCCTGAGTGTAATGATTTCTACCTGAACCCCTATACGACACACTGTAAAACGCCTGCATGCTTTGTATGCCTGAGTGTAATGATTTCAACCTGAACCCCTATACGACACACTGTAAAACGCCTGCATGCTTTGTATGCCTGAGGGTAATGATTTCAACCTGAACCCCTATACGACACACTGTAAAACGCCTGCATGCTTTGTATGCCTGAGGGTAATGATTTCAACCTGAACCCCTATACGACACACTGTAAAATGCCTGCATGCTTTGTATGCCTGAGGGTAATGATTTCAACCTGAACCCCTATACGACACACTGTAAAACGCCTGCATGCTTTGTATGCCTGAGTGTAATGATTTCAACCTGAACCCCTATACGACACACTGTAAAACGCCTGCATGCTTTGTATGCCTGAGTGTAATGATTTCAACCTGAACCCCTATACGACACACTGTAAAACGCCTGCATGCTTTGTATGCCTGAGGGTAATGATTTCAACCTGAACCCCTATACGACACACTGTAAAACGCCTGCATGCTTTGTATGCCTGAGGGTAATGATTTCTACCTGAACCCCTATACGACACACTGTAAAACGCCTGCATGCTTTGTGTGCCTGAGTGTAATGATTTCAACCTGAACCCCTATACGACACACTGTAAAACGCCTGCATGCTTTGTATGCCTGAGTGTAATGATTTCAACCTGAACCCCTATACGACACACTGTAAAACGCCTGCATGCTTTGTATGCCTGAGTGTAGTGATTTCAACCTGAACCCCTATACGACACACTGTAAAACGCCTGCATGCTTTGCACAGAAAAGGTAAGATGAAGTCTGAGAAACATTATTACTGTATTCATGAATAATCCAGGGCGTTAGCACTCAGAAATGACAGGCCAATTTCACTGCCATTAAACATTTACATCTCCCCCAGGGAGTCGTTGTACTGTAGTAGAGTATATGGTGGTGTAACATATGCTGTCAGCCTACAGGTAGGAAGGATCGACGCCCTGCATCACTACACCCACTGAGGCAGTCTACTAAACGAATATGTTGATAGCACATGATAGTTGGAGACGCACAATATTGCAAATCCCAATCTGTATAAAAAAAATCTGTGTGAACAATTGCTGTCATGTTTTGCTTGTCTTGAGTGCAGATCTCGCAAAGTATCTTGAAGTAAAGTACCTTGCAAATGACTCAGATGTTCCATAGTGTATCAACTTGCTTAATGACAATGGGGTGAGTGTTTTATTTCTGAATCCTAAATGCTTCCAAACAGAAATATTCATAGTCGTATTATAGATTATTATCATTCCAGTCGCTTGAAGAAAGATACCGAATTACTAGCCACTGGCAGTCCTCTTTGCTCTGTTATATTTTAATGGATCATTTAAATGGCATCCTCCTTCCAAATGAGCAACAGAACACCAGCTGACCTGTGTGAGTGTTTCTCGCTGAATGGATGGCATGGCTGTGAAAGTGTTGACTTTCATCAAGGCTGTTTTCCATTCATCAGAGCTGGTCTGGCCCAAAGCAAGAGCTAGTTTTCATACAAAGGGAGGGAGGAAGCGAAGGAAGGAAAGAGGGAAGGAGGGTGAGAGAGAGAGAGCTAAATCATCAGCACCACTCTCCGTACTCTCTCCCTGAGTCGCAGGCAGCAGAGGGGGTCTGTAATGTAATGGTCTATTTCAGCAGGAGAATAACAAAAGGAACCCAACATAACTCCACTGTCTGGAGGAGGAAAATGGGACTGTGTGATTTATCAAACAGCCTTCATATAGACCTGTAGGCTTTTATCAGAGGAAAGAGTAACACACTCGCACATAGATATACAACATTTCAAAACGGACACACACACACACACACACACACACACACACACACACACACACACACACACACACACACACACACACACACACACACACACACACACACACACACACACACACACACACAAGCAGAATGTGCGTGTGTGTGTGTGTGTGTGTGTGTGTGTGTGTGTGTGTATATCCAGTGACAGTAATTACAGGTAGATTAGCCTCTCATCTCCTGTGTGAAATAGCCTATTTCCAGCATGGCGGCCACACATGCAGCAGTGATTGAAGAGGCGAGAGGGCCGCCACACCATAACACACAGGTCACAGCCCAATGTCCCAGCCGCGCTGCCCCAGGTCTGTCTGCGTGTCTGGAACAGGGGAAGGACACTCTCAGATGAGTCTCTCCATCTGAAAGAGATCAGGTTGGCTGGGCATTCAGGACAGACCTTGTTTATCCAGTCATTTATCCAGTAATGACACTGGCGGTGTGAGATTGTATAGTAATGCACTGGGGCATTGGGTTAGACAGGAATAAGAGCAGGCTATTGTCTGGTTGAACTGTGAATGTTAAAGAGAGTCAAAGGTCACCAGAATGGGTTTTGTCTTACATTTGTATTTGAGTAATTTAGCAGATGCTTTTATCCATGGTGACTTACAGCTTGGTAAGACAGCCACATATCACAGTCGTAGTAAGTACAACATGTTTTCTCAAATTATCAAAGTTAGGGGTGGTAATAAAATACAAATGCCAGTGTTAGTGCAAGAAAGACAAGGTGTTAGTTGTCTGTTAGTTTTAATTGGGTGGTTCGAGCTCTAAATGCTGATTGGCTGCCGGGCGTGGTTGTCAGGGTTGTCGTAAGAACGGGACCAAGGCACAGTGGATATTGAGTTCCACATATTTATTCCAAAGTGAAACATAAGCCGAAACAATAAAACAAAATAAACGAACAACGGAACATGACGACGTGGTGCACAAACTAATATCCCACAAACACAGGTGGGGAAAATATCTACTTAAATATGATCCCCTATTAGAGACAACGATCCCAGCTGCCTCTAATTGGGAACCATACAAAACGCTAACATAGAAAATATAAACTAGAACACAACATAGAAATTATAAGATAGAATACCCCCTAGTCACGCCCTAACTTACTACACCATAGAGAAACAAGGGCTCTCTATGGTCAGGGCGTGACAGTGGTATATCAGTCCGTATACAACGGGTAAGACAAAGCATTTATTTTAACTGCTCTAATTACGTTGGTAACCAGTTTATAACAGCAATAAGGCACCTTGGGGGTTTGTGGTATATGGCCAATATACCCGTGCTAAGAGCTGTGTCCAGGCACTCTGCATTGCATTGTGCGTAAGAACAACCCTTAGCCGTGGTATAGTGGCCATATACCACACCCCTTCGGGCCTTATTATTTAACTATACTGTAGCTTTGAATCATACACTAACATTATTCATCATCAAAGGAGCTCTTTCTCAGCCTTTTACAAATTATGACAACACATCTGCTTCAGCATTCATCACCAGTGAGTCTGATTTATGTTGGCTATTTTTCATTCAGACGGATTCACAAAGCACTGTTTTTGTTAGTGTTTGTGAGGTCGGGGAGAAAAACAGAATGCTATCTATCCTCATTAGTATGATGTGCAGAACACTGTTGGAGACACAGAATGCTGCAGTATTTTCATATTGTCCTTATTGTATTAGCACCAGAGAGAGAGAAAGAGAGAGGGAAAGAGGGAGAGAGGATGGATCCTCTCTCAAACACAGAAAACGGCTGCTTTTAACGGAAACAATGATTTCATTTGATTTCCCACGGGCAACAGAGTGATACGATGAATCAAACGCTCTAATAGCTTTTTTGTCCCTTCACCCACACAGTCACTCAGATGAAATTCATTCCAAGACAATTGAAAATATGAAGGACACCAGAAGAAAAAAGATCCAATCGCAGGGCCAGAGCCTATCACACTCACACACACACATACACACACACCTTCTATTATCTGTAAATCCTGTGACAAATGAGATTTGTACACAGGAGATCACGCAGTCTGCTCTGTAGTAGCCAGATGAATGTCAATGGGCCCTGTGTCTGAGCAACAGGAGACAGGTACAGATGAGATGGGTTTGCTGGATTACAGTCCTATAACAGACACACACACACACACACACTAAAAATACATCCGTTAAGCCTGCCATAGATCAACTGTTCATGTAAGTGAGCAGTTTGTACCCTGATCTCAGTATAAGGGGATGTTTCTGTCATGACCTTCAGATGACCTTACCAAGGAGGATACAGAGGCTCCTACACTGCATTATGGGTGGGGCTATCATGGGCTGTCAGTCATAGGCTTATGTTACCCTATGGGAGGTCTCTGCTCTCTACATCAAAGTGTTCCCCTTCGGGTGAAATCAATCAGGTCTTGACACTTCATGGAATTACCTTGTATATGCTTCAGAAACTGTCATATATCCCCATGTTCCTGTTTTCTATTCCATTTGAAATGTCCTTGTATAATGTCCCCCAGGTGTGTCCCTGTGTAGTGTCCCCTCTGGTCATGGTGGTGGAGGTGGTGGGGTAGAAGGAGGTGGTGATGGTGGTAGAGGTGGTGGAGTAGGTGGAGGTGGTGGAGGTTGAGGTAGTGGTGGTGGTGGTGGTGGTGGTGGAGGTGGAGGAGGTGGAGGTGGTGGTGGTGGAGGTGGTGGTGATGGTGGTGGTGGTGGAGGTGGAGGAGGTGGTGGTGTTGGTGGTGGTGGTGGAGGTGATGGTAGAGGTGGAGGAGGTGGTGGTGGTGTTGGGTGGTGGTGGTGTTGTTGGAGGTGGTGGTGGTGGAGGTGATGCTGTTGGTGGAGGAGGTGGTGGAGGTGGTGGTGGAGGTCGTGGTGGTTGTGGAGGTGGTCAGGGTGGTGGTGATGGTGTTGGAGGAGGTGGTGGTGGAACTGGTGCTGGTGGTGGTGTTGGTTTTGGAGAGGGAGGAGGTGGCGGTGGTGTTGGAGGAGGAGGTGGTGGTGGTGGTGGTGGAGGTGGTGGTAGTGGTGTTGGAGAAGTAGGTGGTGATGGTTTTGGAGGAGGAGGTGGTGGTGGAGGTGGTGGAGTTGGTGTTGGAGGAGGTGGAGGTGGAGGTGGTGGTGTTGGTGTTGGAGAAGGAGGTGGTGGTTATGGTGGTGGTGTTGGTGTTGGAGGAGGTGGAGGTGGTGTTGGTGGAGGAGGAGGTGGTGTTGGTGGTGTTGGAGGAGGTGGTGGTGGTGGTGTAGGTGTAGGTGGTGGTAATGGTGCTGGAGAAGGAGAAGGAGGTGGTGGTGGTGTTGGAGGAGGAGGGGGTGGTTGTGGTGTTGGAGAAGGAGGAGGTGGTGATGGTGGTGGTGTTGGAAGAGGAGGTGGTGGTGGTGGAGGTGGTGGTGGTTGTGGAGGTGGTCAGGGTGGTGGTATTGGTGGTGGTGGAGGTGGTGGTAGTGGTGCTGGAGAAGGAGGAGGTGGTTATGGTGGTGGTGTTGGTGGTGGAGGAGGTGGTGTTGGTGGTGTTGGAGGAGGTGGTGGTGGTGTAGGTGTAGGTGGTGGTAGTGGTGCTGGAGAAGGAGAAGGAGGAGGTGGTGGTGGTGGTGGTGGTGGAGGTGGAGAAGGTGGTGGTGGAGGTGGTGGTGATGGTGAAGGTGGTGGTGGTGGAGGTGGAGGTGGTGGTGGTGGAGGTGGAGGAGGTGGTGGTGGTGGAGTGGAGTTGGTGGTGATGGTGTAGGTGGTGGAGGTGGAGGTGGTGGTGATGGTGGTGGTGGTGGTGGAGGTGGAGGAGGTGGTGGTGGTGGAGGTGGAGGTGGTGGTGGTGGAGGTGGAGGTGGTGGTGGAGTTGGAGTAGGTGGTGGTGGTGGTGTAGGTGGAGGAGGTGGTGGTGGTGGTGGTGTTAGAGGAGGAGGAGG
>NC_088244.1:12053238-12063238 GCF_036934945.1 Oncorhynchus masou masou | reverse complement strand
CCTTGGTTAAGAAGCTCGAAACTGACGTGGCTAGTCTTAAGGAACAATGCATACATTTTTTTATTCAAAGATCCAATATCGGGATCATGGGTGTAGCTGAGGACCCGGGATCGAGTTCTGCTTCATTGGTCTTAAAGTTACTGAAGGAAGCCCTCAAAATGGCTGAAGACGTCCTTGTAGACCACTCACATTGGGGCTCTCAAGCAAGAACGCCTGGCAGAAAACCTTGCATCATTGTGGCTAAACTTACATTCCTATCAGGATTGTATTGATGTTCTTCGGCATGTCAGAGAATTTGTTCCACTTTGATGCAATATTGGAGCACCAATATCTTCCCAGACTATTCCCCCGTTGCTCGTGACATGCCGCTTTCAACGATGTCTGCTCCGTGGGCAGACCGACATTCGGTGTGGCTTTTCCTGCCTGGCTCCATATAACATACAGCGGCACTGAGGAAGAGTTCCAAGACACTTATAAGGCGATGGCCTTCGCAAAGGCAAACATTCTACCAAGATCAGACAAAGCAAATGGTTGAATGTTCACCTATTTGGCGATTAGGGCAATGAACGAATGTGTCTACCACTGCAGACTCAGTCTTTCTTTCGTAGATACTGTATAGCGTTGCCAGTGGTATCGGTTGATATTGTTATTATTAGGTAACGTTAGCTCCTTAGTTGTGGTGAGTTAATTCTTCTTTTGTTCTAACGTTTTATTTTATTTCCATGAAGCTGCACATTTCTATTTCTCGATGGTAAGCAGTGTCCAGGGTAGATAAATGTAATATGGTCTGGGTGTAGAGGAGTCAGGCGCAGGACAGCAGATATGAGTAAATAAATGTACTTTACTCAATATATAAAAATGCAATACAAAAAAGAGAGCCCACAATAACGGACCGTACTACATACAAACAATCATTCACAAACAAACATGGGGAAACAGAGGGTTAAATAAAGAACAAGTAATTGGGGAATTGAAACCAGGTGTGGAAGACAATGACAAAACAAATGGAAAATGAAAAGTGGATCGGCGATGGCTAGATGGCCGGTGACGTCGACCGCCGAACGGCGCCCGAACAGGGAGAGGGAACGACTTCGGTAGAAGTCTTGACAGTAACCCCCCCCCCCCTTGATTCACGGATCCAGAGGCCGCTCAGGACGACCCGGAGGACGAGGCGCAGGGTGATCCGGATGGTGACGGTGGAACTCCCGCAGCAACGACGTCCTTCGGGTTGTCCCCGAGGCAGGTGTCTGGAGCCCCGCGTTAAGGAGGGGGGGGGGGACTGTCACAACTGCCTCTCCTTGTTCGGGTGGCACTCGGCAGTCGGCGTCGCCGGTCTACTAGCCATCACCGATCCACTGATCTTTTTCCTTTGGTTTTGTCTTTGTTTTCACACACCTGTTTTCCATTTCACATTATTGGTTCCTGTATTTAACCCTCTGTTTCCCTCATGGGTTTGTGCAGGATTATTTTATGTTCAGTTAGGTTTATTGTGTATGGCTGGTTTATTTCGACGTGTGCTGTGTTCTCCCGTGCGTTATCGTTACCGTCTTGTTTTTGTCAAGTGTAATTGTTACCTCGTGCCTTATTGAGTAAGTACATTGCTCACTCATTCTTCTCTCCTGCACCTGACTTCATGCACCAGCTCCACTGACCTTCTGACATACACAACCCTAATTATTACCCTTGGCGGCTGAACTCACTACGTCCATCAGAAGAAACCTTGGTTGCTTTTATTTCATCTCACATTGAGCTGTTCCTCGAGCGTAATAATCAAACCCATGGAATGTTTCCTACAGCAGTATGGGAATCAATGAAGGCTATTCTAAGGGGCCTGTCATAAATGTACTTTCATTAATCTGATGACTGTTACTTATCTAATCAACTAACTATGTTTAATTATTACCCGATTAATCGTGTAACAATTAACTCAATAGGATCTGGGGCACCACGAGAGTGGTTCTTTAAAAAGTTATCATCTCCCGAATTAAACTCTAAAGGTCTTTACCTATCCCATCCATAATCAGTCAACTTATTAATCATAACCTCGTATCATATCATCATTCTGAACAGTGGTAACCTTGCATCTGCAAAAACTCGAGCCTTACTTATGACTCAGTAATACACAAATTGGTTGAATTATTTATTTACTAGCGAACTAAATGTTAACACAGGATAAACATACACACTTAATATATTAAAACAGGTCCCTAGCGGACTGACAACAATATGGCTGCTTGTTAGAAAAGACATGTAGAGGGTGAGATAGCGAGAGGGACAGACAATGAAAGTAAATTTTGAAACTACTCTCACTTGTACTTTGCACACGAACCGCCGCCCTCTTTGAGTAAGAAATCAAATCATATTGTATTTGTCACATACGCCGAATACAACAGGGTCTACCTTACAGTGAAATGCTTACCTACAAGACCTTAACCAGCAATGCAGTTTTAAGAAAAAATACCCCCCCCCCCAAAAAAAATACAAATAAATAAGTTACAAATAATTAAAGAGCAGCAGTAAAATAACAATAGTGAGGCTATATACAGGGGGTACCGGTACAGAGTCAATGTGCGGGGGCACCGGTTAGTCAAGGTAATTGAGGTAATATGTACATGTAGAGTTAATAATAGTAGTAAAATCATTCATGTATTTACGTGAAATTATTTGGTTCTTTGTGTATTTCTGTCAGAACCAGGCCGCCTTGGAATGGGAGTTGGGCCTTTTTGCAGCACACTTGTAAGGTTCTGATTGTCCAAAAGGTGTTCGCAACCGTCTTCTGCTGTTGTTTTCCTCTGCCGTCGTCCGGTATACTGTGATTTGACGTGTACTCCTGAACAGAACTACAAAGTTTATTCTACTTCTATTAGCTCTGGAAGATGCTTCTTTTAGGATAGGCTAACCAGCCGTTTCAATGGTGGGGTGATGAGAGTAGCGTACTATGGTGATTTGAGAAGAGTAGTAGAATGGTCCCACTTAAATTCACTTTCGAAGATACTTTACTCAGGACAGCTAATCAGCTGTACCAGTGAATGTCCGGGAGGTGACTTTATCGTCTCTACCTCGTGTTGACAGTTCAAACCAATTTAAACGTGAGCTGCAGCACTACGTCTCTCTGGTCTGATATGTTAATTCTTAACCCATCATTTCATACAGTTTGTTCCAAAGGGTGGTTCTGTCAGGCTGACACGCTCTCTGACCTCACTCAAGGGCGTGACTTGTCACTTTTCTCTTATGGCTCCTAAAATCAAGTCCCTCTCATAACAACACTTACCACAATAAACTTCAATAGAAAGTTCACAAAAATATATAAGATTCTGCAACCATGGAGAGGTAAATACTTGACTAATTATTAAAAAATCACATTGATTAATTATGGTCCTATCACAGTTTACTTACTTGCTAATGGCACTGCCTACTCCAGATGACTCATTTCTTTTAAATCATATGAGCAAAAATATTTAATTTGATTTGGAATGCTAAGCCAGACAAAATTAAACATGCCTATTTATATAATGAATGTGAGTTTGGGTGGCTAAAATTATTAAATATTACAGCTTTAAACCTCTCACTAAAAGCTTCACTCGTACATAAGTTATACTTAAACCCAAAATGGTTCTTCAGTAGATTATTAAGAAAGACTCATCCTTTGTTCCTAAATGGTCTTTTTACCTTCATACAGATTACAACTTCTAATTTCTGACTAATTGAAAATAAAATAGAGTTTAAAGTATCACCTATTCTTAAACAAGCCATACAAAGCTTGTTACAATTTCAGTTTTATCCTCCAGAAAATATAGAATAAATATTACAATAAATGTTATGGTTAAACTATAATATACTGATTAATAAAAAAACGTTATTTCTGGATTTATTTATTTTATTTTTTATGAATGATATTATGAATAGAAACGGGGGAGTTATGTCACATATGCAGTTATCAAAAATATATGGGAATATCTGTTCCAAATTTATAACCAACTGATTGCAGCACGACCACAAAAATGGAAGAGGGAAGTGGAAAAGGGAGAAGGTAGGGAACTTGTTTTCCTGCCATATATTAAAGATACAACTTTAATCAGAAGTCATTGCAGGTTTTCGCCTATCTCGATTGAGTAATGTGTTAAGGTTACTACAAGCCTGCCATATATTAAAGATACAACTTGCCTGAAAGGAATTGGCATTAACAGAAAAATATTCCAGTTTCATTTGAGGACAAAATGTTGACAGCTGCGCCATACAGGTTGAAAAATAAATGAGAGGAGATTTTCATTGTACCGATTCCATGACAAATGGTTTATGAACTGATACAAAAATCAGCACTTGATTCAACACTTTGAGTTTTTCAATTAAATTAAATTATATAAAATTCTTTGCACCAACAGAATGCTATATACAGAGGGGCAAAAAAGTATTTAGTCAGCCACCAATTGTGCAAGTTCTCCCACTTAAAAATATGAGAGAGGCCTGTAATTTTCATCATAGGTACACTTCAACTATGACAGACAAAATGAAAAAAAAAATCCAGAAAATCACATTGTAGAATTTTTAAGGAATTTATTTGCAAATTATGGTGGAAAATACGTATTTGGTCAATTACATTGTTGGCAATGACAGGTCAAACGTTTTCTGTAAGTCTTCACAAGGTTTTCACACACTGTTGCTGGTATTTTGGCCCATTCCTCCATGCAGATCTCCTCTAGAGCAGTGATGTTTTGGGGCTGTTGCTGGGCAACACGGACTTTCAACTCCCTCCAAAGATTAAATACAACAATCTCAGCTCTGTAGATTTTGCTGTGAAGAGACAGAATCAATAGATCATGTATTCTGGTATTGCCCCTATGTACAGTGACTTGCAAAAGTACTCACCACCTTTCGCGTTTTTCCTATTTTGGTGCATTACAACCTTTAATTTAAATAGATTTTTATTTGGATTTCATGTAATGGACATACACAAAATAGTCAAAATTGGTGAAGTGAACAAAAATAACGTTTCAAATGTTGTTTTTTTATGGAAAAGTGGTGCATGCATATGTATTCACCCCT
The DNA here is from genome assembly GCF_036934945.1 of Oncorhynchus masou masou. Lineage (NCBI taxonomy): Eukaryota > Metazoa > Chordata > Actinopteri > Salmoniformes > Salmonidae > Oncorhynchus > Oncorhynchus masou. The sequence continues at coordinate 12,058,195 of NC_088244.1, read as the reverse complement.
TGGCTATGAAGCCACTAAATACCATCTGGTGCAACCAATTACATTCAGATGTCACATAATTCGTTTTAAAAAGTCCACCTGTGTGCAATCTAAGTGTCACATGATCTGTCACATGATCTCAGTATATGTTCTGAAAGACCCCAGAGTCTGCAACACCACTAATCAAGAGGCACCACCAAGCAAGCGCCACCATGAAGACCAAGGAGCTCTCTAAACAGGTCAGGGATAAAGTTGTGGAGAAGTACAGGTCAGGGTTGGGTTATAAAAAAATATCCAAAACTTTTAACATCCCTCGGAGCACCATTAAATCCATTATTAAAAATGGAAAGAATATGGCACCACAAGAAACCAGCCAAGAAAGGGCCGCCCACCAAAACAAACAGACCAGGCAAGGAGGGCATTAATCAGAGAGGCAACAAAGAGACCAAAGATAACCCTGAAGGAGCTGCAAAGCTCCACAGCGGAGATTGTAGTATCTGTCCATAGGACCACTTTGAGCCGTACACACCACAGAGCTGGGCTTTATGGAAGAGTGTCCAGAAAAAAGCCATTGCTTAAAGAAAAAAAAAGCAAATATGTTTGGTGTTGGCCAAAAGGCATGTGGAAGACTCCCCAAACATATGGAAGAAGGTACTCTGGTCAGCTAAGACTAAAATTGAGCTTTTTGGCATCAAGTATAATGCTATGTCTGGTGCAAACCCAACACCTCTCATCACCCAGAGAACACCTTCGCCACAGTGAAGCATGGCGGTGGCAGCATCATGCTGTGGGGATGTTTTCCATCGGCAGGGACTGGGAAGTTGGTCAGAATTTAAGGTATTGATGGATGGCGCTCAATACAGGGAAATTCTTGAGGGAAACCTGTTTCAGTCTTCCAGAATTTGAGAAGGGGGCAGAGGTTCACCTTCCAGCAGGACAGTGACCCTAAGCATACTGCTGAAGCAACACACGAGTGGATTAAGGGGAAACATTTAAATGCCTTGGAATGGCCTAGTCAAAGCCCAGACCTCAATCCAATTGAGAATCTGTGGTATGACTTAAAGATTGCTGTACGCCAGAGGAACCCATCCATCTTGAAGGTGCTGGAGCAGTTCTACCTAGAAGAATGGGCAAAAATCCCTGTGGCTTGATGTGCCAAACTTATAGAGACTCGCAGCTGTAATTGCTGCAAAAGGTGGCTTTACAAAGTATTGACTTTGGGGGGGGGGGGTGGAATAGTTAAGTTTTCATTTTTTTAATTTATTGTTATTTATTGTTTGTTTTGTTTCACAATAAAGAATATTTTGCAACTTTAAAGTGATAGGCAAGAAAATCTAATGATACAAACCCCCCAAAAAATCTATTTTCATTCCAGGTTGTAAGGCAACAAAATAGGAAAAATGCCAAGGGGGTGAATACTTTCGCAAGCCACTGTAGATTGTTTCTGGTCAAAGGTTCAGGAATGGTTAAAAATCACAACATGCACTTAAAATTATCCTTACAAATCGTAGGGTTGGGCAATTTGGAAAACCATAGTTAGTCCAAAAATAATATAATAACACTCGCAGGAAAGGTTTCCATCTTTAGCTCACAGTCTGTGGATACTATACGATTAGAAAAGTTCAAAATGTACACTACCGTTCACAAGTTTGGGGTCGAATCGAAATGTCCTTGTTATCGAAAGAAAAGCACATTTTTTGTCCATTAAAGTAATATCAAATTGATCAGAAATACAGTGCAGACATTGTTATGGTTGTAAATTACCATTGTAGCTGGAAACGGCTGATTTTTAATGGAATATCTACATAGGCGTACAGAGGCACATTATCAGCAACCAACCATCACTCCTGTGTTCCAATGGCACGTTGTGTTAGCTAATCCAAGTTTATCATTTTAAAAGGATAATTGCTCATTAGAAAACCCCTTTGCAATTATGTTAGCACAGCTGAAAACTGTTTGAGCTAATTAAAGATGCAATAAAACTGAAGCTTTTCTCTCAAAAACAAGGACGTTTTGAAGTGACCCCAATCTTTTGAATGGTAGTGTATGTAAAACATCACAGCACAATGGAAAAATATATGGCACATGGATACCAAACAAGGGCGGTCTATGGTGATAGGTGGGATGGGCTGAGGGGGCGGTCTATGGTGATAGGTGGGATGGGCTGAGGGGGCGGTCTATGGTGATAGGTGGAATGGGCTGAGGGGGCGGTCTATGGTGATAGGTGGGATGGGCTGAGGGGGCGGTCTATGGTGATAGGTGGGATGGGCTGAGGGGGCGGTCTATGGTGATAGGTGGGATGGGCTGAGGGGGCGGTCTATGGTGATAGGTGGGATGGGCTGAGGGGGCGGTCTATGGTGATAGGTGGGATGGGCTGAGGGGACGGTCTATGGTGATAGGTGGGATGGGCTGAGGGTTGGGATTAAAGATCTTATGTTTGGTAATGCTGCCACAGAGCCTGGAGTGGTGGGTGCGGAGTCACACGCAGAGAGCAGAGAATACTGGGGAAACCGGACGTTATTTTGGTTTTCAATGTGAACGCCCAAAACAACAGGCGAAATAATCACGAAATGTCCAATCCAACACTGGGCACAAACGGACAGGAACACTACACGCACAACCTCGACTAACAGAAAACAAGCCGCACAAAAACAGACGGGCCTAACAGGCTTCAATAATCCTGATTCAAAAACAAAAGAAGAGACAGGTGCAACCAATAAGACAAAACAAACAGAAAAGAGAAAGGGGATCGGTGGCAGCCAGTAGACCGCCGAGCGCCGCCCGAACAGGCAGGGGAGCCACCTTCAGTGGGAGTCGTGACAAATGCATTATTGTTGTGTGACTGCCTTAAATAAAAGTACCATGAATGCAAAATGTGTATGTAAAATGTACGTAAATGTTCAGTAAAAAAAAAAGAAGATATTTCTCCTATCTGCAGTTATCTCCTGTCTTCTATTCCTCTCCGTCTTCTCTCTCTCCTCTCTATTCTCTCTCTCTTCTTCCTCCTCTCTCTCCTCTTTCTCCTCTCCCTCCCCTCCGTCCTCTCTCCCTCCTCTCCCTCATCTCTCTCCTCTCTTCTCCCTCCTCTATGTCCTCTCTCTCCTCTCCCTCCTCTATGTCCTCTCTCTCCTCTCTATTCTCTCTCTCTTCTTCCTCCTCTTTCTCCTCTCTCTCCTCTCTGTCCTCTCTCCCTCCTCTCCGTCTTCTCTCTCTTCTGTCTGCAGTTATCTTGTGTCTTCTATTCCTCTCCTTCTTCTCTCTCTTCTGTCTGCAGTTATCTTGTGTTGGTTTTCAGCCCTGGGGAACTGTGCTGTCTGCTGTTGATGATGTCACAGGAGACAAGCACACTGATGTGCTGGGCCAACTGTCCGACTCCTGGCAGCAGTTCTCTGAGGCACTGACTGATGATCCGTGTCATTGAGAGACGTCCGACAGTAGATGATGATGAAACACCCCAGTCAAAACAGTGATATGATTCCCTGCCCTGTCCCGTCACGTCTCATACCCCTCCATAGTATTGCTACTGACACCTGTATCGTAAACCATATAGCACTCGGGCCTTATTGGATTGCCTTTTTCCTCCTGCAATGTATTATTTCAATGTTTTAGGAACTCAGTCGCGGTCTCAACTTATTGTTGAGCGTTAGAATAGTAGAATAGTAGAAATGTGGTTGTGCATCAACGATTATTCTGTTGTTATTATTCCTGTCTGTTTAAAATGCACTGTGTGTGTGTGTGTGTGTGTGTGTGTGTGTGTGTGTGTGTGTGTGTGTGTGTGTGTGTGTGTGTGTGTGTGTGTGTGTGTGTGTGTGTGTGTGTGTGTGTGTGTGTGTGTGCGTCAAGGATGAATACTGAGTAATAAAACATACATTTCTGACTATTATTTGTGGTTGTAACTCACTGAGTGGGATAACAACATTTGGAAATTGCTCTATTAATGACAATCACATCTAGCTTGTGCTTCTGAGCTGAAATCTGTAGAGAGACGAGCTTCATTGTTACTGTCAGTCCAATATTTCAATTAGCTTCAGTCTGCCTTGGGATCGAATGAGGAACTGTTAACAAGATCCTTTCCAAATAAACAGGGTCTAGTCTCTGAGCTGACTGTGTAATTTAGTGAGATAAGAACACTCTGAGTCTTTAAACTTCTTCTCATTTGGGATTTTCTTGACTCAGTGTAAATGAACTAAGCTAGGTAGGTTTACTGCATACAGACATCCAGCTGACAGTGTATGAGCATGATATGTAAACAAACATTTAGAGAACTCTGACCTATGTGTGCGTGTTAGTGTGTGTGTGTGTGTGTGTGTGTGTGTGTGTGTGTGTGCGTGTGCGTGTGTGTGTGTGTGTGTGCGTGTGTGTGTGTGTGTGTGTATGCGTGTGTGCATGCGTGCGTGTGTGCGTGCGTGTGTGTGTGTGCGTGCGTGTGTGTGTGTGCATGCGTGCGTGCCTTCCGTGTGTGCATATTAGTGCCTTCAGAAAGTAGTCATACCCGTTGACTTATTCCACATTTTGTGGTGTTACAGCCTAAATTCAAAATGGATAAAAATATTTTCCTCACCCCTTTACACACAATACCTCATAATGACAAAGTGAAACTTGTTTTTAGAACTGTTTGCAAATTTGTTGAAAATTAAATACGGAAATATCTCATTTACATAAGTATTCACAACCCTGAGTCAATATATGTTAGAATCACTTTCCGGGTAAGTCTTTCTGGGTAAGTCTTTCTGGGTAAGTCTTTCAGGGTAAGTCTTTCAGGGTAAGTCTTTCCGGGTAAGTCTTTCCGGGTAAGTCTTTATGGGTAAGTCTTTCCGGGTAAATCTTTCCGGGTAAGTCTTTATGGGTAAGTCTTTCCGGGTAAGTCTTTATGGGTAAGTCTTTCCGGGTAAGTCTTTCCGGGTAAGTCTTTACGGGTAAGTCTTTCCGGGTAAGTCTTTCCGGGTAAGTCTTTCCGGGTAAGTCTTTACGGGTAAGT
>NC_088244.1:12035738-12048238 GCF_036934945.1 Oncorhynchus masou masou | reverse complement strand
TGACACCCGACTACCTATATAAAAACAGCCCTAGAGCTTCTCTCCATATAGGCCAGTGACCAGTATACAACCTGATAAAAAGTACACTTTATACTTCAAGCAATCATTGTCAGACCACAAACGTAAATATAATCACAAAGGAATGACCTTCCTCTTATGTGGTTAACGGGTATTTAAAAACCATATGTCCCTCATAGAATTCATCATCAATTGCATTTGAATGGATTCTAGAGATCACCGATCCATGAGAACTCTGACATACCATACATTAGGCTACCAGGAGACAGCTTGTCAAGGCTTAGGAGAAGACCCAGACAGTTTCGAAGTAACAACGGTTTATTACAAAAACAGGCGGGGCAGGAAAATGACAGGACAGGCAGAGGTCAGAAATCCAGAGCAGAGTCAGAAAGGTACAGAACGGCAGGCAAGCTCAGGGTCAGGGCAGGCAGAGGTCAGTAATCCAGGGAGGTGTGACAAGGCAACTCTTCGTGTGGAGCCGGTGTAGACGTTGGGGACAGCCTAGCTCTGGTTGGGGACAGCCTAGCTCTGGTTGGGGACAGCCTAGCTCTGGTTGGGGACAGCCTAGCTCTGGTTGGGGACAGTCTAGCTCTGGTTGGGGACAGTCTAGCTCTGCCTAGTTGCATCAGATCGGGGAAACTCGGGTAGCCTCGGGTCCTCTCGGCCACGGAGACATCGGGGGCTTCCGGGATGCCTCAGAGGAGAGGTGGAATCGTTGGGCAGGAAAGTGGAATAGGACCTCCTCTCCTTCCTACGTTCCCGTAGCCGCCCATCAATCCGGATGGTCAAGACAGTGAGCAAGTCGAGATCCATTGGTAGTTCCCGGGCCACTAGCTCGTCCTTCACTTCCTCCCATAATCCGTGCAGGAACGTGTCGAACAACGATTCCGGGTTCCTGGCACTCTCAGCTGCCAACATGCGGAAATCTACCGCATATTCTGCCACACTGTGGGAGTCTTGCCGAAGCTGGAGTAATTTCCAGGTTCATATTTTGCCACACTGTGGGAGTCTTGCCGAAGCTGGAGTAATTTCCAGGTTCATATTCTGCCACACTTTGGGAGTCTTGCCGAAGCTGGAGTAATTTCCAGGTTCATATTCTGCCACACTGTGGGAGTCTTGCCGAAGCTGGAGTAATTTCCAGGTTCATATTCTGCCACACTGTGGGAGTCTTGCCGAAGCTGGAGTAATTTCCAGGTTCATATTCTGCCACACTGTGGGAGTCTTGCCGAAGCTGGAGTAATTTCCAGGTTCATATTCTGCCACACTGTGGGAGTCTTGCCGAAGCTGGAGTAATTTCCAGGTTCATATTCTGCCACACTGTGGGAGTCTTGCCGAAGCTGGAGTAATTTCCAGGTTCATATTCTGCCACACTGTGGGAGTCTTGCCGAAGCTGGAGTAATTTACAGCAGCCTCTCTCCAATACAATGGAGAATCAAATACCTTCTTCACCTCCACCACAAACTCCTCCAGACTGAAGCATACGGCCGACTGTTGTTCCCAAACGGCTGTAGCTCAGGCGAGAGCCCTCCCAGACATCAGCATGATGAGGTACGTTATCTTCTAGAGGTCCGAGGGGAAGGAGGAGGGCTGCAGCTCAATGATGAGAGAACACTCTCATGTTCCCAACTCTCTAGTGAAGCATTCCGGGGAGGTAAGTGGTGTTCTCGGAAACCTAGGAGGCCTGGGAGGCTTCACTGCTAACAGCCGGGTAACTGAGGGACTGGGAGGCGGCATTGTGAAGCTGGTCCAAGTCTGCTGGGTCCGTCATGGCCAGTTCACACTGTCAAGGCTCAGGAGAAGACCCAGATGCAAACAGTTTCGAAGTTACAAAAGTGTATGACAAAAACAGGTGGCAGACAAACAACAGGTCAATGGTAGGGAGAGGTCAGTAATCCAGAGCAGAGTCCAAAAGGTACAGAACGGCAGGTAGGAAAGGCTCAGGGCCAGGGCAGGAAAGCCTCAGGGCCAGGGCAGGAAAGGCTCAGGGCCAGGGCAGGAAAGCCTCAGGGCCAGGGCCAGGGCAGGAAAGGCTCAGGGCCAGGGCAGGAAAGCCTCAGGGCCAGGGCAGGAAAGGCTCAGGGCCAGGGCAGGAAAGGCTCAGGGCCAGGGCAGGAAAGGCTCAGGGACAGGGCAGGAAAGGCTCAGGGCCAGGGCAGGAAAGGCTCAGGGCCAGGGCAGGAAAGCCTCAGGGCCAGGGCCAGGGCAGGAAAGGCTCAGGGCCAGGGCAGGAAAGCCTCAGGGCCAGGGCAGGAAAGGCTCAGGGCCAGGGCAGGAAAGGCTCGGGGTCAGGGCAGGCAGAATGGTCAAAACCAGGAAAACTAGAAAACAAGAACTAGAGAAAAGACAGGAGCAAGGGAAAACCACTGGTAGGCTCGACGAAACAAAATGAACTGGCATCAGACAAACAGAGAACACAGGTATAAATACACTGGGATAATGGGGAAGATGGGCAACACCTGGAGGGGCTGGAGACAAACACAACGACAGGTGAAATAGATCAGGGTGAGACACAGCTAGGGGCTGGTGTTGGATTCATACATAACATACAGTAGGCTACCAGGAGACAGCTAGAGGATGGTGTTGGACTCATCTGATTTATTCCACATTGAAGCATACACCATTAATTTCCCCCCTTACAGTTCACAGATCAGGTAAGCAACCACACCAACTCACTTTCATGTTACTGACTAGCTATCTCAGATGATATATGTAAAATCCATACCACGTAGGAGCTCTCTCTACTGAACTTAAAAGACCTTCAAAAGAATATGCCTTTCTTTCTCTCTCTCTCCCACTCATCCTCTGTTGTTGTTACTGCAATATTCTCTCTAGGATACGATTACATAATTCCACATCATAAACAGGCATCATTATTCCTGCCTTCAATTCCTTGAAAAGAATGCTAAATTTTTATGTTTATGTTTGTGCAAGCTAAAGGAGTCTCCAGTACAAATGCATGATGCTGATTGGTGAAATCCTTTGGTTGCAAATCCTAGACTTCGGGCTGGTTGAATCTGATCCAATCATGGATGCGGCGTGAAAGATGGGCTGTCAGAACTACAGATGGTAGAGATTATCATGGGCCACATCTTATACCTGTAATTGATTCCATATCAGGCTCTTATCAATATACATTAAGATGCCATTTGAACCCCTCCCTCCCTCCCTCTCCCCTCCCTGATCGCTTCTCTCAACTGCAAACGTGTGGCTTCTCTCTCTCTCTCTCTCTCTCTCTCTCTCTCTCTCTCTCTCTCTCTCTCTCTCTCTCTCTCTAGGCCCTGGACACGCTTTGCAGGGCATCATGGTTAATATTAAAGTTAGCTGATTTGCATGTGGTAGAGCCTCAGAAGACACGCTGCACGCTCCTCACCCTGTTCAGCCTCACTCAGCCCTTTGAACAGATAAAAACCCCAGGGGAGTCATGGGAAACATTTTTACCAGTGGAAGTGATTTCAGAGTTGAGTTGCTGGAAAGAATGAGGCTAGAATGAGCAGCGCAGTCTCTATCAATCTAGCCTACACTCTCTCGCTCTCCCCTTTGCATAGCCTACCTCTACTCTCTTCTGCTGCTCTCTCACTTACTCTAGTTTAGAGTGACATTTACACTCAATAGGTGACATTTTAACTCTGCCAAACTGCACAGATCTTTTTGAACAGCAGGAATGTAGTTGGCTTTGTGAGTATGTTGTGTTTTCCTTAGCAATGTCTTGAATTCTGGAGCATGAAGTTCTGTGACACCACTGTTCATCATTAATTAACTTTAACACTCCACACTCACAACTCACTGAACATAAACAAGTTAAAGGAACACACAATGGTTATGGTAACATTCAAGTTGATTTTCCATTCGTAATACATACCTGTACCTGGGATAACTGTTCACAAGGCCTCAGTTTAACTAGATCTATCCACTCTGGAACCTGGTATTCATCCTTCATCTTAGCCAATGAGATGTCATACCTGTATTGTCACACTGCATTCATCTCTCTCTCTCTATCTCTTTCTCTCTCTCACTCTCACTCTCTCTGATGCTCACTCTCACTCTCTGTCTCTCTCTTTCTCAAAAGGCAGAAAGATGAAAGAAATGCAGCATGAATTCTGTCTCCAGACATTAGAAATGGCTCAGACTTCTGACTGATGAATAAATAAACACACTCCTCTGTTTCCCCCCTTTTCTCTAGGACTCTTTCTCTCACTCCTTCTCCTTCTCCTTCTCCCTCTCCTACTCCTTCTCCTTCTCCTTCTCCTTCTCCTTCTCCTTCTCCTTCTCCCCTCCTTCTCCTTCTCATTCTCCTTCTCCTTCTCATTCTCTTCTCCTTTTCCCTCTCCCTCTCCTTCTCCTTCTCCTTCTCCCTCTCTCACCCCTTCTCCTTCTCTGTCTCCATCTCCCTCTCTCACCCCTTCTCCATCTCCTTCTCCATCTCCCTCTCCCTCTCTCACCCCTTCTACTTCTCCTTCTTCTTCTCCCTCTCCCTCTCCCTCTCTCACCACTTATACTTCTCATTCTCCCTCTCCTTCTCCCTCTCCCTCTCTCACCCCTTCTCCTTCTCCTTCTACCTCTCCTCCTCCTTCGCCGTCTCCGTCTCCTTCTCCTTCCCCTTCTCCCTCTCTCACCCCTTCTCCTTCTCCTTCTCCTTCTCCCTTTCCTTCTCCTTCTCCTTCTCCTTCTCCTTCTCCTTCTCCATCTCCCTCTCCCTCTCTCACCCCGTCTCCCTCTCCCTCTCCCACCCCTTCTCCCTCTCTCTCTCCCTCTCTCACCCCTTCTCCCTCTCCCTCTCCCTCTTATTCTGAGGCTTTATGATGCAAACCTTTCTCTCTCTCAGGGAAACAGATTGCATAGTGAATAGAGAAAGAGTGAAGTGTTTGTATTCATTATAAGAAAAAATAACAGATCCTTATGTAAGTGGTGCCCTGATGATATATGTCAATTCAGAGATAGCATTATTCCTGATCTAGAACAACTCAATAATAATTGTATCCCTTGTCAATGTGTTGTATGTTGGGATAAACCATTCCTGCTCAAACACACACAGAAACACACAGACAGACACAGAAACACAGAAACAGACACACACACACTCAAAAAAAAGTGTATGCTTAGCACCTTACAATGGTGACTGGATTTTTTTTTAAACAGCACTGTTCTCCCCTAGTGCCTTTCATATATTCATGAAAGATGTTTAAATGAGCCTGATGAAAAGAGGGGGATTTTCCTGTATTGAAAGTGGTAGTTAAAGAAATCATGCTGAGTCAGTGGGAACAAAAGTAGGCATATGGTTTTTTTTCAGAGAAAGCTATTTCAGCAAAGTCATTATTTGCTTAATTAAAAAACCCTCCAAGCCAAGGTGAGCACAGAACAGATGCAAGGTTATGGGACAATGTGAAGATGAGAGGAGCAGAGGAGGAGAGAAGTGAGGGATGACTGATGGATAGAGCAGGATATAGAAAGACAAAGTGGAGGATCCAACATGTGTTCATCAGATTACACTGGAATATAAGAACACTGTTAGGTTTTTGCATGGTAATACCCAGACCAAGGTCAAATACAGAATGTCAAAGTCAGACTGAGTTTTTTAATGACAGAATGGAAACCCAGGAAGTTGTTTGAAATAGGTTTTAACTTGTGCAATGTAATGAAAAAGTATTGTATTATACATAGTTTGGATGGGGGGGGGGTTCTGATGAGCGTTGATCCAGGATGATTCAATTATGTATTTATTTAGGTCCCATGTTGTAACGGTTTTCATGCGGTGAAGGAGAGTCGGACCAAAATGCAGCGTGTAGATTGCGATCCATGTTTAATGAACAAAACGTAACACGAATCTAAATACAAACACTACAAAACGTAACGAAAACCGAAACAGCCTATACTAGTGTAAACTAACACAGGAACAAGGACACTAAGGACAATCACCCACGAAACACACAAAGAATATGGCTGCCTAAATATGGTTCCCAATCAGAGACAACGATAAACACCTGCCTCTGATTGAGAACCACTTCAGACAGCCATAGACTTAACTAGAACACCCCACTAAGCTACAAACCCAATACCAACACACCACAGACAAAAAACCCATGCCACACCCTGGCCTGACCAAATAAATGAAGATAAACACAAAATACCTCGACCAGGGCGTGACACATGTAGCTCAGTTGGTAGAGCATGGCACTTGCAATGCCAGGATTGTGGGTATGATCCCCACGGGGGAATAGTACCAAGAAGTATGAAAATGTTGCACTCTCCACTTTAAATTGCTCTGGATAAGAGTGTTGGCTGAGTAACTAAAATGTAATTTAAGCAGCTTATAGCTCCACTGTGTCAAGAACCATTACCAACATCAGCGAATGATGAAACCATCCTACAGTCAGGACTTAGATCTGTGCTGGGATATGGGCCCCAGTGATGGTTTGGTTCAGCTTTGAGGCGACATGAGATATTGGAAGAGAATGGAACATTTATTCATTTAGGATTATGATATAATACATCATCACAGATACCCAGAGGATGGAAAGGCATTTGCCTTGGTTGTGGGCTGGGACTTGTGACAGTACAGCAGCTTGGGTCAGAATGGGAATATGGCTGCTCCAGTGTGCTCCTGACAAGAGCACATTTGATAAGTGCAGCGCAGCTCAACAATCCCAACTCAAATCTATCATATATTAAAATGAAAGTTAGTTAGCCCTTGTCGCTTCAACTGCCGCAGTCTTCCTCCAGATCGAGCCTTCCGTTCGCTCCCAGAGCCAGACACAAGGTACGTATAGCCCTTCTAAGCAGTGGTGTAAAGTATTAAGTAAAACTACTTTAAAGTACAACTATTTTGGGGGGGTATCTGTACTTTTCACTTCACTACATTCGAAAGAAAATAAAGTACTTTTTACTCCATACATTTTCCCTGACAACCTAAAGTACTCTTTACATTTGACAGGACATTTGTCCAATTCACACACAAATCCCTGGTCATCCCCACTGCATCTGAACAGGCAGGCTCACTAAACACAAATGCTTTGTTTGTAAATGATGTCTGAGTGTTGTAGCGCCCCTGGCTATCGTCAATAAAAAAATAAAAAATCAATTGTGCCGTTTAATGTAAGGAATTTTAAATGATTTATACTTTTACTTTTGATACTTAAGTACATTACATTTTAGCAATTCCATTTACTTTTGATACTTAAGTATTTTAAAACCAAATAATTTTAGACTTTTACTCAACTGGGACTTTACTGGGTGACTTTTACTTTTACTTGAGTCATTATATATTAAGGTATCTTTACTTTTACTCAAGTATGACAATTTAATACTTTTTCTGCCACTGTTCTAAGCCTTATGGGAAGACCAGTCTAGCATTATGGTGGCTTGGCCCCCACTTCAGTAATTAGTGTGCTCACTGAATACAATGGTACAGTCAATGAGTTATGGAGTGGGATTATGCATTGATGTGTGAGAGAACATAACCTAAGCACTGAATTATTATTAGCTTCTATTATTAGGTTGTATATTATAAAGGTAATTGTTGAGTTACCAAAAACCTTCCTACAAAATCTAATTCACATCTTACTATAACAGCTCTCCTCTCCTCTCCTCTCCTCTCCTCTCCTCTCCTCTCCTCTTCTCTCCTCTCTTCTCCTCTCCTCTCCTCTCCTCTCCTTGGAATTGTTCTACTGTTATGTTCCCCTGATGAGTGTTGTGTCTCATGTGTATTGGACCAGAAAGTCAGCCTGAGTGTTAGCAGTGATTGCTGTGTTCAGGGAGGAACACAAGTCCTGATCCTCATTAATGGGAACAATACACAAAGTTTGGATTCTCTCCATTCACTGACACTCTCCTGTTCTCTCCATTCACTGTCACTCTCCTCTCCATTCACTGTCATTCTCCTCTCCTCTCCTCTCCATTCACTGTCATTCTCCTGTTCTCTCCATTCACTGTCACTCTCCTCTCCATTCACTGTCACTCTCATCTCCTCTTCATTCACTGTCACTCTCCTCTCCATTCACTATCACTCTCCTCTCCATTCACTGTCATTCTCCTCTCCTCTCCTCTCCATTCACTGCCATTCTCCTCTCCTCTCCATTCACTGTCACTCTCCTGTTCTCTCCATTCACTGTCACTCTCCTCTCCTCTCCATTCACTGTCATTCTCCTCTCCACTCCATTCACTGTCACTCTCCTCTCCTCTCCATTCACTGTCATTCTCCTCTCCTCTCCATTCACTGTCACTCTCCTCTCCTCTCCATTCACTGTCATTCTCCTCTCCTCCCCAATCACTGTCACTCTCCTGTTCTCTCCATTCACTGTCACTCTACTCTCCTCTCCATTCACTGTTATTCTCCTCTCCTCTCCATTCACTATACCTCTCCTCTCCATTCACTGTCATTCTCCTCTCCTCTCCATTCACTGTCACTCTCCTCTCCATTCACTGTCATTCTCCTCTCTTCTCCATTCACTGTCACCCTCCTGTTCTCTCCATTCACTGTCACTCTCCTCTCATCTCCATTCACTGTAATTCTCCTCTCCTCTCCATTCACTGTCATTCTCCTGTTCTCTCCATTCACTGTCACTCTCCTCTCCTCTCCATTCACTGTCACTCTCATCTCCTCTTCATTCACTGTCACTCTCCTCTCCATTCACTGTCACTCTCCTCTCCATTCACTGTCATTCTCCTCTCCTCTCCTCTCCATTCACTGTCACTCTCCTCTCCATTCACTGTCATTCTCCTCTCCTCTCCATTCACTGTCACTCTACTCTCCTCTCCATTCACTGTCACTCTCCTCTCCTCTCCATTCACTGTCATTCTCCTCTCCTCTCCATTCACTGTCACTCTCCTGTTCTCTCCATTCACTTTCACACTCCTCTCCTCTCCATTCACTGTCATTCTCCTCTCCTCTCCATTCACTGTCACTCTCCTGTTCTCTCCATTCACTTTCACACTCCTCTCCTCTCCATTCACTGTCACTCTCCTCTCCTCTCCATTCACTGTCACTCTCCTCTCCATTCACTGTCATTCTCCTCTCCTCTACATTCACTGTCACTCTTCTGTTCTCTCCATTCACTGTCACACTCCTCTCCTCTCCATTCACTGTCATTCTCCTCTCCTTTCCATTCACTGTCACTCTCCTCTCCTCTCCATTCACTGTCATTCTCCTCTCCTCCCCATTCACTGTCACTCTCCTGTTCTCTCCATTCACTGTCACTCTCCTCTCCTCTCCATTCACTGTCATTCTCCTCTCCTCTCCATTCACTATCACTCTCCTCTCCTCTCCATTCACTGTCATTCTCCTCTCCTCTCCATTCACTGTCACTCTCCTCTCCTCTCCATTCACTGTCATTCTCCTCTCCTCTCCACTCACTGTCACTCTCCTGTTCTCTCCATTCACTGTCACTCTCCTCTCCTCTCCATTCACTGTCACTCTCCTCTCCATTCACTGTCATTCTCCTCTCTTCTCCATTCACTGTCACCCTCCTGTTGTCTCCATTCACTGTCATTCTCCTCTCATCTGCATTCACTGTAATTCTCCTCTCCTCTCCATTCACTGTCATTCTCCTGTTCTCTCCATTCACTGTCACTCTCATCTCCTCTTCATTCACTGTCACTCTCCTCTCCATTCACTGTCACTCTCCTCTCCATTCACTGTCATTCTCCTCTCCTCTCCTCTCCATTCACTGTCATTCTCCTCTCCTCTCCATTCACTGTCACTCTCCTGTTCTCTCCATTCACTGTCATTCTCCTCTCCTCTCCATTCACTATCACTCTCCTCTCCCCTCCATTCACTGTCACTCTCCTGTTCTCTCCATTCACTGTAATTATTCTGTTCTCTCCATTCACTGTCACACTCCTCTCCTCTCCATTCACTGTCACTCTCCTGTTCTCTCCATTCACTGTCACTCTCCTCTCCTCTCCATTCACTGTCACTCTCCTGTTCTCTCCATTTACTGTCACTCTCCTCTCCATTCACTGTCACTCTCATCTCCTCTCCATTCACTGTCACTCTCCTCTCCTCTCCATTCACTGTCACTCTCCTCTCCTCTCCATTCACTGTCACTCTCCTCTCCTCTCCATTCACTGTCACTCTCCTCTCCTCTCCATTCACTGTCACTCTCCTCTCCTCTCCATTCACTGTCACTCTCCTGTTCTCTCCATTCACTGTAATTATTCTGTTCTCTCCATTCACTGTCACACTCCTCTCCTCTCCATTCACTGTCACTCTCCTGTTCTCTCCATTCACTGTAATTATTATATTCTCTCCATTCACTGTCACTCTCCTGTTCTCTCCATTCACTGTCACACTCCTCTCCTCTCCATTCACTGTCACTCTCCTGTTCTCTCCATTCACTGTCACTCTCCTCTCCTCTCCATTCACTGTCACTCTCCTGTTCTCTCCATTTACTGTCACTCTCCTCTCCATTCACTGTCACTCTCATCTCCTCTCCATTCACTGTCACTCTCCTCTCCTCTCCATTCACTGTCACTCTCCTCTCCTCTCCATTCACTGTCACTCTCCTCTCCTCTCCATTCACTGTCACTCTCCTCTCCTCTCCATTCACTGTCACTCTCCTCTCCTCTCCATTCACTGTCACTCTCCTGTTCTCTCCATTCACTGTAATTATTCTGTTCTCTCCATTCACTGTCACACTCCTCTCCTCTCCATTCACTGTCACTCTCCTGTTCTCTCCATTCACTGTAATTATTATATTCTCTCCATTCACTGTCACTCTCCTGTTCTCTCCATTCACTGTCACACTCCTCTCCTCTCCATTCACTGTCACTCTCCTGTTCTCTCCATTCACTGTAATTATTATGTTCTCTCCATTCACTGTCACTCTCCTGTTCTCTCCATTCACTGTCACTCTCCTGTTCTCTCCATTCACTGTCATTCTCCTCTCCTCTCCATTCACTATCACTCTCCTCTCCTCTCCATTCACTGTCACTCTCCTGTTCTCTCCATTCACTGTAATTATTCTGTTCTCTCCATTCACTGTCACACTCCTCTCCTCTCCATTCACTGTCACTCTCCTGTTCTCTCCATTCACTGTCACTCTCCTCTCCTCTCCATTCACTGTCACTCTCCTGTTCTCTCCATTTACTGTCACTCTCCTCTCCATTCACTGTCACTCTCATCTCCTCTCCATTCACTGTCACTCTCCTCTCCATTCACTGTCACTCTCCTCTCCTCTCCATTCACTGTCACTCTCCTCTCCTCTCCATTCACTGTCACTCTCCTCTCCTCTCCATTCACTGTCACTCTCCTCTCCTCTCCATTCACTGTCACTCTCCTCTCCTCTCCATTCACTGTCACTCTCCTGTTCTCTCCATTCACTGTAATTATTCTGTTCTCTCCATTCACTGTCACACTCCTCTCCTCTCCATTCACTGTCACTCTCCTGTTCTCTCCATTCACTGTAATTATTATATTCTCTCCATTCACTGTCACTCTCCTGTTCTCTCCATTCACTGTCACACTCCTCTCCTCTCCATTCACTGTCACTCTCCTGTTCTCTCCATTCACTGTCACTCTCCTCTCCTCTCCATTCACTGTCACTCTCCTGTTCTCTCCATTTACTGTCACTCTCCTCTCCATTCACTGTCACTCTCATCTCCTCTCCATTCACTGTCACTCTCCTCTCCTCTCCATTCACTGTCACTCTCCTCTCCTCTCCATTCACTGTCACTCTCCTCTCCTCTCCATTCACTGTCACTCTCCTCTCCTCTCCATTCACTGTCACTCTCCTCTCCTCTCCATTCACTGTCACTCTCCTGTTCTCTCCATTCACTGTAATTATTCTGTTCTCTCCATTCACTGTCACACTCCTCTCCTCTCCATTCACTGTCACTCTCCTGTTCTCTCCATTCACTGTAATTATTATATTCTCTCCATTCACTGTCACTCTCCTGTTCTCTCCATTCACTGTCACACTCCTCTCCTCTCCATTCACTGTCACTCTCCTGTTCTCTCCATTCACTGTAATTATTCTGTTCTCTCCATTCACTGTCACTCTCCTGTTCTCTCCATTCACTGTCACTCTCCTGTTCTCTCCATTCACTGTCATTCTCCTCTCCTCTCCATTCACTATCACTCTCCTCTCCTCTCCATTCACTGTCACTCTCCTGTTCTCTCCATTCACTGTAATTATTCTGTTCTCTCCATTCACTGTCACACTCCTCTCCTCTCCATTCACTGTCACTCTCCTGTTCTCTCCATTCACTGTCACTCTCCTCTCCTCTCCATTCACTGTCACTCTCCTGTTCTCTCCATTTACTGTCACTCTCCTCTCCATTCACTGTCACTCTCATCTCCTCTCCATTCACTGTCACTCTCCTCTCCATTCACTGTCACTCTCCTCTCCTCTCCATTCACTGTCACTCTCCTCTCCTCTCCATTCACTGTCACTCTCCTCTCCTCTCCATTCACTGTCACTCTCCTCTCCTCTCCATTCACTGTCACTCTCCTGTTCTCTCCATTCACTGTAATTATTCTGTTCTCTCCA
>NC_088244.1:11998238-12030738 GCF_036934945.1 Oncorhynchus masou masou | reverse complement strand
TGTGTGTGTGTGTGTGTGTGCGTGCGTGCGTGAACTGAAGCAGTGGCTATTGGCATGCTAACATTCCCCTGCAGAGTTCTTAGTGTTCTTTGTGTCTGTCAAAAGAGTACTGTCAGGGTGACTAACACAATGAAGTCAATCAGAGAATAGATGCATCCATGTGTGAATGATATTTCAATGCATTGTATTCTCTCTCGCTCGCTCTCTCTCTCTCAATTCAATTATTTTTATTGGCATGGGAAACATGTTTATTTTTCCAAAGCGAGTAAAATAGATAAGAAACAAAAGTGATAAACAATCAGAAATCAACAGTGAACATTACACTCACAAAAAAATAATTTCAAATGTTATATTATGGCTATGTACAGTTTTGTAACAATGTGCAAATAAATAGTTGAAGTATGAAAGGGAAAATAAACAGATAAATAGACACATAAAATGGGGTGTACTTACAATGGTGTTTGTTCTTCAATGGTGGCCCTTTTCTTGTGGCAAAAGGTTACACATCTTGCTGCTGTGATTGCACACTGTGGTATTTCACACAATAGATATGTGGGTTTGTGTAATCTGAGGGAAATATGTGTCTCTAATATGGTTATACATTGGGCAGGAGGTTAGGAAGTGCAGCTCAGTTTCCACCTCATTTTGTGGGGAGTGTGCATATAGCCTGTCTTCTCTTGAGAGCCAGGGCTGCCTACGGGGATCTCTCTCAATGGCAAGGCTATGCTCACTGAGTCTATATAGTCAAAGCTTTCACAGTGGTCTGGTATTCTGCCACTGTGTACTCTCTTTTTAGGGCCAAATAGAATTCCACTTTGCTTTGAATTTTGGTTAGTTCTTTCCATTGTGTCAAGTAATTATCAGCTTGCTTTAGGGGACTCTTCTCTAGGTTCATGTCTCTGTAGGTGATGGCTTTGGTATGGAAGGTTTGGGCATCATTTCCTTTTAGGTGATTGTAGAATTGAACAGCTCTTTCTGGTTTTTAATCATTAGCAGGATTCGTCCTAATTCTGCTCTGCATTCGATATTTAGTGTTTTACGTTCTACATGGGGAATATTTTTGCAGAATTCTGCATGCAGAGTCTCAAAGTGGTGTTTGTCCCGTTTTGTGAATTACTGGTTGGTGAGCGGACCCCAGACCTCACAACCATAAAGAGCAATGGGTTCTATAACTGATTCAATTATTTTTTCATCCAGATCCTAATTGGTAAGTCACATTTTAGGTTCCTTTCATTTTGTATTTGTATTTACTATGGATCCCCAGTAGTTCCTGCCAAGGCAGCAGCTACTCTTCCAGGGGTGCAGCTACATAAGACAGTTACATGCAGTTTAAAATACTACATGACATTGCATGTCATAGCACCTAACCAAACACATTCAGTGTGTTCCCTCAGGCCACCACTCCACCACCACATATTTACAATACTACACACGTGTGTCTTATCATGTGTACATATGTTTCTGTGGCTGTGTGTGTCTCTTCACAGTCCCCGCTGTTCCATAAGGTGTACTTTATCTGTTTTTTTATATGATTCTACTGCTTGCATCAGTTACCTGATGTTGAACAGAGTTCCATGTAGACATTGCTCTATGTAGTACTGTGTGCCTCACATAGTCTGTTCTTCACTTGGGGATTGTGATAAGACCTCTGGTGGCATATCTTGTGGTGTATGCATGGTATGAACTACTGGCTGTGTGCTAGTAGTTTAAACAGACACATCGGTGCTTTCAGCATGTCAACACTTCTTTCAAAAACAAGTAATGATGAAGTCAATCTCTCCTCCACTTAGAGCCATGAGAGATTTACATGCATATTAGTAATGTTAGCTCTCCGTGTACATTTAAGGGCCAGCCATGCTGCCCTGAACTTAGCCAAATGTAATTGTCTGAGGTCCCTCTTTGTGACACCTGACCACACAACTGAACAGTATTCCAGGTGCGACAGAATTAGAGCCTGTAGGACCTGCCTTGTTGATACAGTGGTTCTTCCTGTAAGATTTGCTGCCGCAGAATTCTATGGCACGTTATTTAATTGTCAGCCATTGTTGCCATTGAGAAGCATTTAACTTTTTGTAATATTGGCTGTACTAGAGAATTTAAAGTATTTTTTGTAAGAACAAAGTATATGGGATTGATTTAAAATTTGGCTTAATTAATTGAATTAATATTATGGTGTTTCTATTCCAAGAAATAACGAAAACCTCAGTGTTTCCGTTAAGAAAATCTGGCACTGTACAACGTGACCGTTTCCACACCCTAATTGTAATCTAACCAATACCCAAACAGAGATTCATTGAAAATAAAACATCTCATTGATTTATCAAGACCAGTCCCCATGCTGGTCTCAGAGCAGTGCTGAAACGGTGCTGAAATAGTTGACCACACGCGGGTGGCTATTGCTTCAAATCCTATCATAACATTTGGATGAGGCGCGCGGGCCAGACCATAATAAGTATATAATATTAGCACAATTAATTGGCCTACACTACAAATGTAACATGTTTAAAACATATGATTAGTACATAAGACATTCAGTGACAATGAGATGATGCTTTTGATCTGATTACGCTCATAATATCACTTTGTCTCTATTCAATTTTTATTTTTGTCTATTTCTTTGTGCGTTGATTGGTTGGGAAAAATAGGTCTATGTCACCTACTGTAGGCTACACTACTTTTTGTAACATAAACATTTGTTGAGAACAATTTGCTTGATAGCTAGATAAAATGTCACTCTCAAAAACTATCAAGAAGCAAGGGGGATAATGAAAATCGAAGTTTCAGAGAAAAATGTCATGAAAGATATGTGTTCATCTCTCCATCTTTTCCCAATGCCAAGCCAGTGTGTCTTATTTGCAATGAAAATATTGCTGTTTGCAAATAATTAAATCTGAGACAAACTATGAATCTAAGCATAGAACTTCCAGCGGCCTTCCATCCCATACAGAGGCCCGACGCAGACACATTCGTTTAACTGCAAGCTGCACACACAGCTCTTTTTGCAGACATAATCTGCAGTTACAACAAAAAGGGAAAACAGTCACGGACAAAGGTAGAGAAATTTGAGTCCTTTACTAGGAAGCTTGAGTTGTTCAATTTGCATCTGTCATCTGGAAGGCTACTGCACTTCAGCACACTGAAGAAACGACAGGCACAGGGACCAGGCGTTGTCACAGAGGTGATGGACGATTTCATCAAGCATCTGAGGGACAACTTCTCCACCAGATTTGAAGACTACCTTATGCCCAAGGATATCATTGCGTTTGTCCGTGACCCTCTCACAGTCCCCCAGGGTGGAGAATTCTCCTCCCTCGCTAAGAAAACGGTACCCTCGCTAAGAAAACGATTCCCTCGCTGGATGAGGTTTTTAAAAATTAAATATAACCTTTATTTAACAACATGCCTCCAGCTGTCCACCACTACTGTAAATAAAAACATTGAATATCTAAAGGGACTTTTATATAATTATAATGCAGGGTTAATAATAACAATAATACTTTTCCCATTTGTTAAAGGTTCCCATTGATACAGTTTTTTTATGAATTAGTATATTTGAGTTCAAGCACAATATTTGTTGTAATTATTTGTTCTGTCTTTTCTGGTGGATTAAACTGAAATTGCAGCCAAGGTTCTATGTCTTGTTTAAAAATAACCAAAGTATTTAAATAAACGACAGTGAGCGATCGGGTAGCGCCATAGAAAGAAGCTGTCTTGATGAAAACCATGTCCATTTTGTCGGTTCTCTTTGGTCGCAATGTCATTTTTCTTTAGATAAACAGCACGTTTTTGAATGGTAACTGTGTTAAGGGTGGAGTTTGGGGTGTGCTGAATAATACTGGAAAGGTGTGACTTTCAGGTTACAATAGGCCATAAGCAGATCGCTGATTGTCCTCACTTTGGTTATGCTATAATAACATACTGTAGCACCATGACCAGGATCTCTATTCATTTCAGTGAGCAGATTAGGGCTTTCAGGAGGAACTGATAATCTACTGGAGACATTTCAAAAATACTGGGAGACTTGGGGATTTTGGTCACGGACAGTGCTATTCGTAAACACTATCATCAGATGCCTGTGTTACGCCGAACTCGAAAGCCCAGGAAAATGAACAGGTACAATAGGCTACAATACTGGAAAGCAGGCCTAATAATGCTACAAATAATGCTTCAATAAATCGACTGCTGATCTTTACTGTCTGCTGCACAAGACTATTCAAGCGATCAACTCACTAATGGATGAAGATGATCAGCGCTCGTCAAAGGCCATCTGTAACCTGTTGGCATCACGGCACAACATCTACATCGCTCTAATCACAGTCAAAGGCCATCTGTAACCTGTTGGCATCACGGCACAACATCTACATCGCTCTAATCACAGTCAAAGGCCATCTGTAACCTGTTGGCATCACGGCACAACATCTACATCGCTCTAATCACAGTCAAAGGCCATCTGTAACCTGTTGGCATCACAGCACAACATCTACATCGCTCTAATCACAGTCAAAGGCCATCTGTAACCTGTTGGCATCATGGCACAACATCTACATCGCTCTAATCACAGTCAAAGGCCATCTGTAACCTGTTGGCATCACGGCACAACATCTACATCGCTCTAATCACAGTCAAAGGCCATCTGTAACCTGTTGGCATCACGGCACAACATCTACATCGCTCTAATCACAGTCAAAGGCCATCTGTAACCTGTTGGCATCACGGCACAACATCTACATCGCTCTAATCACAGTCAAAGGCCAACTGTAACCTGTTGGCATCACGGCACAACATCTACATCGCTCTAATCACAGTCAAAGGCCATCTGTAACCTGTTGGCATCATGGCACAACATCTACATCGCTCTAATCACAGTCAAAGGCCATCTGTAACCTGTTGGCATCACGGCACAACATCTACATCGCTCTAATCACAGTCAAAGGCCATCTGTAACCTGTTGGCATCACGGCACAACATCTACATCGCTCTAATCACAGTCAAAGGCCATTTGTAACCTGTTGGCATCACGGCACAACATCTACATCGCTCTAATCACAGTCAAAGGCCATCTGTAACCTGTTGGCATCATGGCACAACATCTACATCGCTCTAATCACAGTCAAAGGCCATCTGTAACCTGTTGGCATCACGGCACAACATCTACATCGCTCTAATCACAGTCAAAGGCCATCTGTAACCTGTTGGCATCACGGCACAACATCTACATCGCTCTAATCACAGTCAAAAGACAGTTGAAGAAACTTGCATGGATTTATGGAAAGGCTCGGTAAGACATTTTATATAGTATATATACTTTAAGAATATTAACTATGTCTGTTTTCTTGTTTTGTACTGTTCTGTAGTTTCAACCCAATGATTCATCTGACAAACAAAGAACTCTGCATCCTGCAGGCCCAGGCATAGATCAAAGCTGACAAGACATTCTATGACGCCATCTTCACAGACCAATCAACCGTGGCCCTTGAGCAATTTGCTCAAAATTGCTACAGAGAAAAAGGAAGAAGATCAAGCAAGCCGAGTCCTAAGCATCCGCTCAAACTCCATGTGTGGGGGGCAATTTCTCGCCAGGGACCAGGCCCATATTTGATTTTTGATGGTATGTTTAGCTATTTACAAAGCAAAAGGTACATCAACTATTGTAACCCACACCTCATGGACTGCTATGTGTTTCACAATAGTTCACTGTTGCCTCCTTTTTCAGGTATCATGGCTCGACATTTCTTTGATGAAGAAATCATCAAGAGATATGCTGCCCCTATGTCAGAGAGGTGCTTCTGGGACCACATTGTTTCTTTCATCAATACATGTTTTGATCTCCTGATCTAAACCCGACCAAACTTGTTTGGAATCAACTAAACACATTAAATCCGTAACTCAGCCAACGCCTACAAGCAAAAAAGAACTGGTGAAGGCGAAGACGTTTTGACTTGAGAAATTGATTATACAACAATGCAACAAATACATTGATCATCACAACAAGGTTTTACCCGTGGTTGTAGAGCTGGGTGGAAGTGCAACTAAAATGTAGTTTAAATAAGCATCTGCATTTGAATGTCTTTTTTTTCTTCTCATAATTGTATTAATGGTGGCATAAAGATGTTGATGAAGAACTGTTAGGGCCAAATTGGGGGATTTTCACACCTACAGCAGACGGGCTATGAAGATTTGTGTATCAATTCATAAACCATGTGCCATGGAATCTCTTCTCAACTATTTTAACGTCTATATGGCTCTCTGACACGTTGCGGTTGCATGAGGTCTTGAGTTTGAAACGTAATACTTTAGAGTACTTAAGCATAAAATACATTGCAAATTCGGAGAGTTTCACACCTCCAGTCGCCGGGCTATGAATAGTCTATTGTCCTGCTAATAGGAAACACTGTTTTCATGATGGGCGACACCTGCTACAGCACTACAGTACTACAGTACACTTGTGAAAACCTGTTTTCAAAATGCCTCCAGCTGTACATCACTACTGTAAATAAAAACACAGCATCTTGTTTACATTCACCATGTCACAAATACTTTGTATCTACCTTTCCATTTACTTTTAGAGTTTGGGATTTACAAATGTACGCTGTGAGAATATCTAATAATAATACTAATAATGGCTTTGTAAATAAGGATGCATTATGAAAGGAATATGACATGTGCAACAGACGGCGGGAAGCATGTTCCTTTTAGAGACTATAATGCTGTACATGGCGTCCAGGTCATTTTAGTTTCTCTTAGAATAAAAAGCTTATTATAACAACATTTTAGTAAGTAACATGCTACAGTCCAGTTACAACTTGTTCTGATCAAGTAGTTGTTTATGTTTATTTAGTGGCACAACAAATATGAATTAATATTT
This sequence comes from Oncorhynchus masou masou, assembly GCF_036934945.1. Taxonomy (NCBI): domain Eukaryota; kingdom Metazoa; phylum Chordata; class Actinopteri; order Salmoniformes; family Salmonidae; genus Oncorhynchus; species Oncorhynchus masou. The sequence goes on along the minus strand of NC_088244.1, from coordinate 12,023,873 downwards.
ACAAAACATTCAGTGATGTTTATTCCCATAGTAATTTGTTATGGATCCATATGGAAAATGACATGCTCAATAAATGGTGGTAATGTTTTTCCTTTCGGTGTCCAGGTCAGGCTAAAAAAAAACATTTCTTTGTTAAAGACTATCAGAATGAATGTTGGTACATGTTTATTTGATCCAAAGCCATGAATGAGTAAGTCATAGTTTTATGTAGGTGCCGAGGCTATATGACTGACTCACACAGCTTTATGTAGGTGCCGAGGCTATATGACTGACTCACACAGCTTTATGTAGGTGCCGAGGCTATATGACTGACTCACACAGCTTTATGTAGGTGCCGAGGCTATATGACTGACTCACACAGCTTTATGTAGGTGCCGAGGCTATATGACTGAGTCACTCAGCTTTATGTAGGTGCCGAGGCTATATGACTGACTCACACAGCTTTATGTAGGTGCCGAGGCTATATGACTGACTCACACAGCTTTATGTAGGTGCCGAAGCTATATGACTGACTCACACAGCTTTATGTAGGTGCCGAGGCTATATGACTGAGTCACTCAGCTTTATGTATGTGCCGAGGCTATATGACTGAGTCACTCAGCTTTATGTAGGTGCCGAGGCCATATGACTGACTCACTCAGCTTTATGTAGGTGCCGAGGCTATATGACTGAGTCACTCAGCTTTATGTAGGTGCCGAGGCCATATGACTGACTCACTCAGCTTTATGTAGGTGCCGAGGCTATATGACTGAGTCACTCAGCTTTATGTAGGTGCCGAGGCCATATGACTGAGTCACACAGCTTTATGTAGGTGCCGAGGCTATATGACTGAGTCACTCAGCTTTATGTAGGTGCCGAGGCTATATGACTGAGTCACTCAGCTTTATGTAGGTGCCGAGGCTATATGACTACGCCGTCAACTTAATTATTTAGCAGACATCACTTGCTTATATTCAGTCAACACATATATCTTAAGAATATCATGGAATATAATTGAAAATTTTAATTTGTCTTAGAATAAAAACCTTAGTGTAACAACAGTTTTAGTAAGTATTACCGACAAGTAGAAACCAAAAAATGCGTGTATTTCCCTGGGTGTGCACGTGCAGGACAGAAGAATAGCAATTCTTACACTATTATTCTCAATTCAATCACCTTCTTCATCCTCATCATTCAGTTCATTGAAATTCAATGTTGAAGTCATGCACAATTTTCAGTTTCTATTTAGTTTATGTTGCCCATTCATTGTCAGTTAGAGATGCAGTAGCACCTTGGGACCAAAAAGCATAGTTAGTCAGTGCTCTAACTCCCCCTTGCGCTGGAGCAATGAAGCAGTGTGTACCGTACTAAACCACAAGTGTGACTCACCACCTGAATTCTGTCTTAAGTAGCAACATTTGAATTTTTACATTGGATAAAAGTAGAGACTCAGAGCTACAAATTGGTATATCACACATTGCTTTTGAGGAAACAATGGGAAAGTAATTCTGCTTTGAAAGTTGATCAAATTGTAAATTGAGAATTGAGAATTGAGAAATTGAGAAATTGAGAAAAAACTTCTTTCAATGTTTTGGTACTACTATTGGAGAGCCCTCTGTATACACTCATTCAGCATTGTTCACACCCTCTTAAGCCTTAGCCCCACCCATCTCTTTAACGGTTGATTTGTGCTTTTTGTACTAACTTGCCAGCTACTTCCAGACATCTAAGAGAGAGAGAACAGCTCTCTGAACATTACTCGCCCTGGCAGAGCTGGTTGGGCTGTTATGTTATCCAGAGCATTGGTGACTGCAACTGTGCTGTCAGATTGTCTGTTCGTAAATTCAGTGCATTTCGTGTTCAGAGCACACACTGGACACTCTGGCCAACAAGTAGGGTTGTTCCGAAGGTTCTGACCTCCCAACAACAGTCAAACACGCATTGGCTAACATTGGCTAGCTACTTCCAGACACATAATGAGAGAAAACCCCACTCTGACAATTTTACTCCCCCTAGCAGAGCTGGTTAGGTAGTTTTCATGTTATCCAGGGTGTTGGTGTCCGTAACTGTGCTGCTGGCGACAATGGAATTACGCTTTGTTGCCAACGTTTACTGACACCGGACATATTCAACGGGTGTTGAGCATTAGAAAATGAATCAGTTATTCTGCGCTCTGGCACACTAAGACGAGAGTCTTTTGTTAAGAAATGCAGCTCGATAGCTGGCTAGGTAAACAATGAATACCAACACATGATGTAATGTTAGTTAGTGAACCAGCCAGCTAAAGTTAGCTAGCTAGCTAACAGTACACTGTAACTTGACATTAGGTTTATGCAGTTTTACTAAGCAATACATAAAAAAAGCCATGTTTGACACGATTACCTAGACATACAGACTAGTTCCATAGACAGACGTGAGCTATATGGCAGACCAATCCAAACTCACCTCTCGGCATGTCCAGCCCAGTCATTATCTCAGCCAATCATGGCTAGCGGAAAGGTTGCCTCTTTTTTCTGTGGCTAAACCAACTAGGCTCCTAATTTAACAATTTCATTTGTATTTCCAGATGGCATACAAGTTTGTTATTAAGGCACATGAGAGTTCACATGTTCGAGAAGGCATTTCTGCCAAAAACACATTTTGATTAAAAAAACATTTTTTACTTTCAAACAGCTCCCCTGTAAGTCGTGACATATGCCTGGTTTCAAGAAACGGGTCACAATGACCTCAATGTCCCGCTGGATAATCTCAATCGCAACCACTTTAGTGTTGTTAAAAATGGCAGAGAGGTACTTGAGACTTCTCATTTTAGCTACTGTTGTATCATTATGTTTTGACCATGACAGTTTACAATCCGGAGTTATAACCCAAGCAGTTTTGTCACCTCAATTTTCTACATTTCTACATTATTTATTACAAGATTTTGTTGAGGTTTATGGTTTAGTGAATGATTTGTCCCAAATACAATGCTTGTAGTTTTTTATTTTATTTTTAGGACTAACGTATTCTTTGCCACTCTTTCTGAAACTAACTGCCTCTCTTTCTTAAGGGCTCTCGAGTGTTGCAGTGGTCTAAGCCACTGCATCTCAGTGCTTGAATCGTCACTACAGACACCCTGGTTTGATTCCAGGCTTTATCACAACCGGCCATGATTGGGCGGTGCGCGTCCTCTGGTTTTGGCCGGTGTAGGCCGTCATTGTAAATACGAATTTGTTCTTAACTTCTTGCCCTTCTTGTCTGACTTGCCTAGTTAATAAATTTAAAAAAATAAGTGTTGCAGTGATTTCACTCGCTGTAGCATTTGATGTGTATAGTGTTGAGCAATCTGCACACATAGCCACACTAGCTTTAGTCAAGGCCAGTGGCATGTCATTAGTAAAGATTGAAAAAGGTAAGGGGCCTAGACAGCTGCCCTGGATAATTCCTGATTTTACCTGGAATATGTTGGAGAGGCTTCCATCAAAGAATACCCTCTGTGTTCTGTTAGACAGGTAACTCTTTATCCACAATATAGCAGGGAGTGTAAAGCCATAACACATATGTTTTCCCATCAGCAGACTATGATCGATAATGTCAAAAGCCACATTGAAGTCTAAAAAAACAGCTCTCACAATCTTTTATCATCAATTTCTCTCTGCCAATCATCAGTCATTTGTGTAAGTGCTGTCCTTGTTGAATGTCCATCCCAATAAGCGTGTTGAAATTCTGTTTGTCAATTTGTTTACAGTAAATCAAATCAAATCAAATGTATTTATATAGCCCTTCGTACATCAGCTGATATCTCAAAGTGCTGTATAGAAACCCAGCCTAAAACCCCAAACAGCAAGCAATGCAGGTGTAGAAGCATGGTGGCTAGGAAAAACTCCCTAGAAAGGCCAATACCTAGGAATAAACCTAGAGAGAAACAAGGCTATGTGGGGTGGCCAGTCCTCTTCTGGCTGTGCCGGATGGAGATTGTAACAGAACATGGCCAAGATGTTCAAATGTTCATAAATGACCAGCATGGTCAAATAATAATAAGGCAGAACAGTTGAAACTGGAGCAACAGCACGGCCAGGTGGACTGGGGACAGCAAGGAGTCATCATGTCAGGTAGTCCTGAGGCATGGTCCTAGGGCTCAGGTCCTCTGAGAGAGAGAAAGAAAGAGAGAAAGAGAGAATTAGAGAGAGCACACTTAAATTCACACAAGACACCGAATAGGACAGGAGAAGTACTCCAGATATAACAAACTGACCCCAGCCCCCGACACATAAACTACTGCAGCATAAATACTGGAGGCTGAGACAGGAGGGGTCAGGAGACACTGTGGCCCCATCCGAGGACACCCCCAGACAGGGCCAAACAGGAAGGATATAACCCCATCCACTTTGCCAAAGCACAGGCTCCACACCACTAGAGGGATATCTTCAACTACCAACTTAGAAAGTTTGCAGCCATCCACTTCCTTATGTCTGAAACACATGCTTCTAGCGAGGGCAATTTTGGGGCCTCACCATGTTTCATTGAAATGTACAGCTGTGTGTCATCCGCATAGCAGTGAAACTTAACATTATGTTTTCGAATGACAAGAGGTAAAATATATAGTGAAAACAATAGTGGTCCTAAAACGGAACCTTGAGGAACACCGAAATTTAAAGTTGATTTGTCAGAGGACAAACCATTCACAGAGACAAACTGATATCTTTCCGACAGATAAGATCTAAACCAGGCCAGAACTTGTCCGTGTAGACCAATTTGGGTTTCCAATCTCTCCAAAAGAATGTGGTGATTGATGGTATCAAAAGCAGCACTAAGGTCTAGGAGCACGAGGGCAGATGCAGAGCCTCGGTCTGATGCCATTAAAAGGTCATTTACCACCTTCACAAGTGCAGTCTCAGTGCTATGAGGGGGTCTAAAACCAGACTGAAGCATTTTGTATACATTGTTTGTCTTCAGGAAGGCAGTGAGTTGCTGCGCAACAGCCTTTTCTAAACATTTTGAGAGGAATGGAAGATTCGATATAGGCCGATAGTTTTTTATATTTTCTGGGTCAAGGTTTGGCATTTTCAAGAGAGGCTTTATTACTGCCACTTTTAGTGAGTTTGGTACACATCCGGTGGATAGAGAGCCATTTATTATGTTCAACATAGGAGGGCCAAGCAGTAAAATAGCATTGTATCTGGTCAAACAGTTTTTTCCCAGAGTGTACTAAGGGTTGGTAACAGGTTGATTGGTTGTCTTTTTGAGCCAGCAAAGGGGGCTTTACTATTCTTGAGTAGTGGACTTACTTTTTCTTCCCTCCAGTCCTCAGGGCATACACTTTCTAGCAGGCTTAGATTGAAGATATGGCAAATAGCAGTGGCAATATCATCCGCTATTATCCTGAGTAATTATCCATCCAAGTCAGGCCCTGGTGGCTTGTCATTGTTGATAGACAACAATAATTTTTAACTTCTTCCTCGCTCACTTTACAGAATTCAAAATTACAATGCTTGTCTTTCTTAATTTGATCAGTAATACTTGGATGTGTAGTGTCAGCATTTGTTGCTGACATGTCATGCCTAAGTTTGCTAATCTTGCCAATGAAAAAATAATGAAATTAGTTGGCAGTATTAGTAAGGTTTGTGATGAATGAGCCAACTGATTCAATGAATGGTGGAGCTGAGATTGCCTTTTTGTGCAAAATGTAATTTATGGTGCTCCAATGCTTTTTAATATCATTCTGTATGTCATTTTTAACTTTGTTTCATAGTGTAGTTTCTTCTTCTTTTTTATTGAGTTAAGTCACTTGGGTTCCTGAGTGGTGCAGCGGTCTAAAGCACTGCTTCTCAGTGCGAGGTGTCACCACAGAGCCTGGTTTGATTCTAGGCTGTATCACAACCGGACGGGATTGGGAGTCCCATAGGGTGGTGCACAATTGGCCCTGCATTGTCTGGGTTACGGTTTGGCCGGGGTAGACCATCATTGTAAATAAGAATTTGCCTAGCGAAATAATGATTTAAAAAAATATCATTCTCAATTTGCAATATGTTTGCCAATCGGCTGTGCAGCCAGACTTATCTGCCATTCCTTTTGCCTCATCCCTCTCAACCATGTCATTTTTGAATTCCTCATCAATCCACAGGGATTTAACCGTTTTTACAGTCATTGTCTTAATGGGTGCTGCTTATTAGTAACTGGAATAAGTAGTTTCATAAATGTGTCAAGTGCAGCCTCTGGTTGCTCCTCATCACACATCACACACCACAGACCAACATAGGAATCACTACAAAACCTATTGTATGACCCCTTATACAGTATATTAGACCCATCCTTTGGGAACTTTGGTTTAGTATTAGTAAAGATGTGATCAATACATGTTGATGATTTCATTCCTGTGCTGTTTGTAACTACCCTGGTGGGTTGGCTGATAACCTGAACCAGATTGCAGGCACTAGTTACAGTTTGAACCTTTCTCTTGAGTGGGCAGCCTTATGAAAGCCAGTCAATATTTAAGTACCCCAGAAAATATACCTCTCTGTTGATATCACATACATTATCAAGCATTTCACACACGTTATCCAGATACTGACTGTTAGCACTTGGTGGTCCACGGCAACTCCACACTAGAATGGGCTTGAGGTGAGGCAGATGACATTGACCTTGTTTGTTAAGCAACATATGTTAACTTATGCTATTTTTTTTGCACCTTTCTGGGATAGTTGATTATTTTCATTGCTTAAGTGGGAAGCTTAGCAGAAGTAGACATGCTCATGTTATATATGTTAGTGCAGGGGGAGCTGCACAGAGGCACTCCGGGCATTAAGGGGGCATTTGTTGGTGTCAAGCAGTGACCCAACCAATTCTTTAAAATTCATATTCAGCTGTTCTGAGCTGCCCTGCTTAATGTCATTAAATCCAACATGAACTTTGCCAGACTCAATTTCCTGAGGCAGGTTTAAAATGTTTGGGAGCAGCTTATTGATGTCCTGATGCAGGTTTATAATGTTTGGGAGCAGCTTATTGATGTCCTGATGCAGGTTTATAATGTTTGGGAGTAGGTTATTGATGTCCTGATGCAGGTTTATAATGTTTGGGAGCAGCTTATTGATGTCCTGATGCAGGTTTATATTGTTTGGGAGCAGGTTATTGATGTCCTGATGCAGGTTTATAATGTTTGGGAGCAGCTTATTGATGTCCTGATGCAGGTTTATAATGTTTGGGAGCAGCTTATTGATGTCCTGATGCAGGTTTATATTGTTTGGGAGCAGCTTATTGATGTCCTGATGCAGGTTTATATTGTTTGGGAGTAGGTTATTGATGTCCTGATGCAGGTTTATAATGTTTGGGAGCAGCTTATTGATGTCCTGATGCAGGTTTATAATGTTTGGGAGCAGCTTATTGATGTCCTGATGCAGGTTTATATTGTTTGGGAGCAGCTTATTGATGTCCTGATGCAGGTTTATAATGTTTGGGAGCAGGTTATTGATGTCCTGATGCAGGTTTATAATGTTTGGGAGCAGCTTATTGATGTCCTGATGCAGGTTTATATTGTTTGGGAGCAGCTTATTGATGTCCTGATGCAGGTTTATAATGTTTGGGAGCAGCTTATTGATGTCCTGATGCAGGTTTATATTGTTTGGGAGCAGCTTATTGATGTCCTGATGCAGGTTTATAATGTTTGGGAGCAGCTTATTGATGTCCTGATGCAGGTTTATAATGTTTGGGAGTAGGTTATTGATGTCCTGATGCAGGTTTATATTGTTTGGGAGCAGGTTATTGATGTCCTGATGCAGGTTTATATTGTTTGGGAGCAGCTTATTGATGTCCTGATGCAGGTTTATAATGTTTGGGAGCAGCTTATTGATGTCCTGATGCAGGTTTATAATGTTTGGGAGCAGCTTATTGATGTCCTGATGCAGGTTTATAATGTTTGGGAGCAGCTTATTGATGTCCTGATGCAGGTTTATAATGTTTGGGAGCAGGTTATTGATGTCCTGTACTCGGGCTCCTGGATAGCACAACATTTTTAATACAGAGACTGAGACATTACTCACCATTGAACTGCCCAATACAACGGCCGAAGAAGGGAATTAAGAAATCCACCCCTTCCTAACCCTCACACAATTGGTTGAACCTTTCACGGGCCAACAAGAAGCAGGATAGCCTACGCCCGCTGCTTCCGAAGAATCGGTCCAGACCTCCAACAGCAGGCACTGCCCCATCAGATACACAGAGAGGGAAAGCAGAACTACCATCACAGGCAATCCCAGCGATGAAGGTACAGGTAGATCAGGCACCATTGCAGCCAAGCTATTCCTTATGTCAATATGCTCCGGAACCTCTTGCAGTCACTCCCATCCACTAAGCAGCATGCAACTGCCTTTGGTTTCCACGACTGTGACATGGGACCAGCGCTGTTTGGAACACTCTTCTTGTTGTTCTTCATCTACTTCACTACAGGATGGAGGAGTAGAAGCAGCAAGTTACAGGTAGAACAGGCCATTCGGCCCTTCTTGCCTTGTCTCTCAGATTGTTCACAGCCTTGTGGAAGTTACTTGTGGTGCTGATGTTTAGGCCGAGGTAGGTATAGGTTTTTTTTATGGGCTCTAGGGCCACTGTGTCTAGATGGAATTGGTATTTGTGCTCCTGGCAACTGGACCTTTTTTGGAACACTATTATTTATGTCTTTCTGAGATTTACTGTCAGGGCCCAGGTCTGACAGAATCTGTGTAGAAGATCTAGGTGCTGCTGTAGGTTTGGGGCAGAAGCACAACATCACAGGGAGAATTGCATTAATAATACACCCCTCAACCTGTGTGTGCACCCCTGTGTGTCTGTGTTTGAGAGAGAGAGGGACAGAATGAGTGCACATGTGTACGTATTAATACACCCCTCATATCCCTCACACGTGTGTGTGTGTGTGTGTGTGTGTGTGTGTGTGTGTGTGTGTGTGTGTGTGTGTGTGTGTGTGTGTGTGTGTGTGTGTGTGTGTGTGTGTGTGTGTTCATCTTCAGGGAATCCTCCTTCATGAATAAGTCACACTATAGTCCTGGAAACTGGACCTTTTCTGGAACACCATTTTTTTTTTTACTAAGATTTACTGTCAGGGCCCAGGCCTGACAAAATCTGTGGAGAAGATCTCGGTGCTGCTGTAGGCCCTCCTTGGTTGAGGGACAGAAGCACCAGATCATCTGCGAACAGTAGACATTTGACTTCAGTTCTAGTGTCCTCGCCTATTCGGAAGCACACACACACAAACACAAGCACTTACGCGCAGACACACAAACACACACACACACACACACACACACACACACACACACACACACACACACACACACACACACACACACACACACACACACACGTTAAATGACATAGAATGGTCAATTGATGGACAAACAGATGAAGGACTGGCTATGGATGTGTGTGAGGAGCAAATGTATACTTTTTGAGCTGTATTGATTTATTGTGATACTAGATGCTATCAGTCCTGGGCCAATATCAGTCTGGTTGTTATCAGTCAGTGTGAACCACTGAACACTACTACTTAGAATGCTGGAGCATGTTCCAGACCCTCCTTATGAATATTCATCAACGTGCTATGATCCCCCTGGGCCAATCAGAGTGGCTATTTTAAGCCAGCGTGTTTGGCAGGAGGCCGGTCGACACAAAACCGCTCTGTATCTCTATCTCGCTGTTTTATCATCCGAGGGCAAATGGTTTCAGGACACACAGCGTTCAGAATTAGATATCTCCATCAGGCTTTGGCAGGAGCTGAATGGACTTTGTTCACGTCAGGCAGTACGTGGTCAATATACAGGAGGATATAGGGTACTGTCATGTTGTGTGTGGTTGTGACGTGAAGTCATGCATTGTTACAAAGCAGTACATCGGTAGTCATCAGCCACGGTCCAGGAGAGCCGGCTTTTGTGAAGGTAGTACAGTTCATTTCTGCAGTACAGCCGCTATTAGTGCACATTATATTCAGTCCATGATAGTACAATAGAGCAGACTAACCACTGTATGATACAGGACAGTGGAGACACACATCCCAGTGGGCACACGCTGGTTCAATCAACGTTAATTTAAATTAAATGAAACCAACGTGGAGTAGACATGGTTTCAATGAAACCAATGTGGAATAGACATTGAATTGGCCTCTGTGCCCAGTGGCATTCAGATTCTATCTTCAGCAGGCATCTTGAATATTGAAATATATTTCACATTTTCTCAGTTTGCAAACATGTCTGTGAGATGTATTTGATTTATTTCCCTACTCTGTCCGAGTGTTGTATCCACTGACAACAGGAACGGTATAATAAAGGTTAGTGAGTGGGACCAACTCCATTTCACCTTTTCTGTAGTGACATGGCTGAAGTTAAATGAGAACACACACATTTTATTTATTAGGAAGCACGCAAATGCACACAGAGGCACTTTACAGAATTAGGTGAAACAACAATACAGATACGTAGAAGCCTCATTCAAGGACACACACCTGAGATGACGATAGCAGCTCAGGGCTGACTGACTGACTGACCGGTTGACTGGCTGACTAGCTGGCTGGTTGGCTGACTGGCGGAGTGACTGGCTGACTAGCTGGCTGACTGGCTGGCTGACTAGCTGGCTGGTTGGCTGACTGGCGGAGTGACTGACTGACTAGCTGGCTGACTGGCTGGCTGACTGACTGACTAGCTAGCTGACTGGCGGATTGACTGGCTGACTGATTGGCTGGCTGGCTGACTGACTAGCTGACTAGCTGGCTGGCTGACTGACTGGCTGAGTGACTGGCTGAGTGACTGACTGACTGGCTGACTAGCTGGCTGACTAGCTGGCTGGCTGACTGGCTGGCTGGCTGACTGTGCTTTGTATACTTACAGAGTGTGTGTGAAGATAAGAAATGGGACTTACAGGGAGTAATGCATTAATAATACACCCCTCAACCTGTGTGTGTGAGTATGTATGTGTGTGTGTGTGCACCCCAGTGTGTCTGTGTTTGAGGGGGAGAGAGAGCGAGTGTGTACGCAATAATACACCCCTCATACGTTTGTGTGTGTGTGTGTGTGTGTGTGTGTGCGTGTCTTCAGGGAATCCTCCCTCATGAATAAGTCAGTCTACACTTGTCTCCAATATTTCAATCAAGGCAGCAGTGCTAACACAATCTGGGTCAGCAAGTCCTCTAAAACTGGGCCCTCTGCCAAGGATGGATGACATGTGGCCGGTCACTCTGCCGCAGACCACCGTCGGCCATCAGGGGAGGACACCTCACAGCAGGGTTGGGGTCAATTCCGGTATCAACAGCCTAGATTCACTGAATGTACTGCGCTAAATTGGATTGAGTATGGGACTAGCTTATTATCATCATTGTTATCAAATGGAAGGTCCACTGACACAAAACAAAGCAGAGTTAGGCATATGCTGCCAGTTAGCTATAGGGGTTAAGGGGGTCGTGAAGTGCAGGCTGCGTGCATTAGGGCGAATAAATAAAAGGATTGTGGGTTAGGGGTAGGGTTAGGGGTGTGGCGGTCATGACATTTTGTCAGCAGGTGATTGTCAAAAAAATAACTGCCTCACAGTAATTGACCATTAATTAACATAAACACATTTGGAATATCCTGGCTTCCACACATAGCCTACAAGCCTAGTAATAAAATATAGCCTGCACCTTCACAATAAATCCATTATATATTTTAGACAGGTCTAAAGAACCTAAGGTCTAAAGAAAAAAATGTAGTCTGTTTCAGAAGAACAGAATAGCGTACTCTGTGTTGTCCTCATGTTAGACCCTCAGTACAGTTCTGGGATTCTTCCAATGGCATTGAGGTGTATACTGCCTCAGTCACTGCTTCATCAATAACTGCATCGAAGATGTTGTCCCAACAGTGAGCATACGTACATGTCCCAACCAAAAGCCATGGATTACAGAGAACATCCACACCAAGCTAAAAAGCTAGAGCTGTTGCTTTAATGCTCGCTTCAAGACAAGCTACACTGAAGCATGCATGAGAGCACCAGTTGTTCCGGACGACTGTGTGATCATGCTCTCCATAGCCGATGTGAGCAAGACCTTTAAACAGGTCAACATTCACAAGGCCTCAGGGCCAGAAGGATTACCAGGACGTTTACTCAGAGCATGTGCGGACAAACTGGCAAGTGTCTTCACTGACATTTTTAACATGTCCCTGACCGAGTCTGTAATACCTACATGTTTCAAGCAGACCACCATAGTCCCTATGCCCAATGAAGCAAAGGCAACCTGCCTAAATGATTACCGACCTGTGGCACTACACGTCGGTAGCCATGAAGTGCTTTGAAAGGCTGGTCATGGCTCACATCAACACCATCATCCCGGAAACTCTAGACCCACTCCAATTCGTATACTGCCCCAACAGATCCACAGATGTGCAATCTCAAATGCACTCCACACTGTCCTTTCCCACCTGTACAAAAGGAACACCTATGTGTGAATGCTGTCCATTGACTACAGCTCAGCGTTCAACACCATAGTGCCCACGAAGCTCATCACTAAGCTAGGACCCTGGGACTAACCACCTCCCTTTGCAAATGGATCCTGGACTACCTGACGGGCCCCGCCAGGTGGTAAGGGTAGGCAACAACACATCTGCCACTCTGATCCTCAACACGGGGGACCCTCAGGGTTGCATGCTTAGTCCCCTCCTATACTCCCTGTTCACCCACGACTGCGTGGCCAAGCACGACTCCAACACCATCATTACATGGTTTTGTAGGCCTAATCACCGACAACAATGAGACAGCCTATAGGGAGGCCAGATACCTAGCAGTGTGTTGCCAGGGCAACAACCTCTCCCTCAGCGTGAGCAAGACAAAGGAGCTGATCATGGACTACAGGAAAATGAGGGCCGAAAACGCCCCCATTCACATTGAAGGGGCTGTAGTGGAGCGGGTTGAATGTTTCAAGTTGAACGTTGAATGTTTCATGTTGCGCAACATGAGCTCATGGGCTCTCATGAAGTATTTGATTCGATTTCGATAACATTTGCATTGATGTCAGAGTGATTAGAGGGACAATAGAGTACTGAGTACCAGGCAGTTAGCCAGTTTGACCATCAGCAGCATCAGAGCTTGGTCATGTGGAATTTGACTGCCTTCATGACTCGTGACCGCTGGTGTGGAGGTAATACGGTCACCATAACAGCCCTAGTTAGGGGTTTATAGGAGAATTAATAGACACATTGAGAATTAGGGAAGAAGAATACAGGCTATCACGGTTTGTTTGGAGCTCCCAACTTGCCTATGTGCCTGTTGTTTGACAGCTTGTAATTGCATGTTGCGTGGAACGCTCTCCTATTCTGCCTCCTGCCTTATCACTTTGAGCACGTTGCTGAGTAGAGCTCGGCTATCAACACTGTGCTGGCCCGCTGTGTTCCCCAGTGGGGCTGAGTGTGTGTGTGTGGGTGTGTGTGTGTGGGTAGGTCTTTGTAATTATGTGTGTGTGTGTGTGTGTGTGTGTGTGTGTGTGTGTGTGTGTGTGTGTGTGTGTGTGTGTGTGTGTGTGTGTGTGTGTGTGTGTGTGTGTGTGTGTGTGTGTGTGTGTGTGTGTGTGTGTGTGTGTGTGTGTGTAGGATTACCCTGTAAGAAGAGGTGATACAACAATGCTTCACTGTTCACAACACACAGAGTAAGGAAACACTCCACTTTATCATCACAGGAGATAACTAATCCCAACAGAGCATCTGCTCTCTGTCTCTCTCTCAATTCAATTTCAATTTAGGTTTTTCTGGCATGGGAACATCTTTACATTGCCAAAGCAAGTGAAATAGATAATAAACAAAAGTGAAATAAACAATAAAAACTGGACAGTAAACATTACACTTACAAAAGCTCCAAAAGAATAAAGACATTTCAAATGTCATATTATGTATATATTCAGTGTTGTACTAATGTGCAAATAGTTAAAGTACAAAAGGGAAAATAAATCAACATAAATATAGGTTGTATTTACAATGGTGTTTGTTCTTCACTGTTTGCCCTTTTCTTGTGGCAATAAGTCACACATTTTGCTGCTGTGATGGCACACTGAGGTATTTCACCCAGTAGATATGGGAGTTTATCAAAATTGGGTTTGTTTTCGAATTCTTTGTGGGTCTGTGTAATCTGAGGGAAATATTTGTCTGTAATATGGTCCTACATTTGGCAGGAGGTTAGGAAATTAGGAAATGTTAGGAGGTTAGGAAATGTGCTCTAGGGCAACGGTGTCTAGATGGAATTTGTATTTGCGGTCGTGGCAACTGGACCTTTTTTGGAACACCATTATTTTTGTCAGCCTGAGATTTACTGTCAGGGCCCAGGTCTGACAGAATCTGTGCAGAAGATCTAGGTGCTGCAGTAGGCCCTCCTTGAGTGGGGACAGAAGCACCAGATCATCAGCAAACAGTCGATCTTCGACTTCAGATTCTAGTAGGGTGAGGCTGCGTGCTGCAGACTGTTATAGTGCTTTTGCCCTGTCTCACCCCACGGTCCTGTGGAAAGAAATGTGTGTGTTTTTTGCCAATTTTAACCGCATGCTAGTTATTTGTGTACATGGATTTTATAATGTTGTATGTTTTTCCCCCAACACCATTTTCCATCAATTTGTATAGCAGACCCTCATGCCATAAATCAACAATGCAGGAGAAGACTTTGCCTTAATTTTGGTTAGTTTGTTTGTCAATTAGGGTGTGCAAGGGCAATACGTGGTCTGTCAAATGGTAATTTGGTAAAAAAGACAATTTGACATTTACTCAGTACATTGTTTTCACTGAGGAATTATACTAGTCTGCTATTAATGATAATACAGAGGATTTTCCCAAGGTTGCTGTTGACGCATATCCCACGGTAGTTATTGGGGTCAAATTTGTCTCCACTTTTGTGGATTGGGGTGATCAGTCCTTGGTTCCAAATATTGCGGAAGATGCCAGAGCTAAGGATGATGTTAAAGAGTTTTAGTATAGCCAATTGGAATTTGTTGTGTGTATATTTGATCATTTCATTGAGGATAGCATCAACACCACAGGCCTTTTTGGGTTGGAGGGTTTGTAATTTGTCCTGTAGCTCATTCAATGTAAATGGAGAATCCAGTGGGTTCTGGTCGTCTTTAATAGTTGATTCTAAGATTTGTATTTGATCATGTACACCATCCCATCTGGTTTGTGCTTAGTGGGACTATCATTTGTTTTTCAACAGGACAATGACCCAACACACCTCCAGGCTGTGTAAGGGCTATTTGACCAAGAAGGAGAGTAATGGAGTGCTGCATCAGATGACCTGGCCTCCACAATCACCTGACCTCAACCCAATTGAGATGGTTTGGGAGGAGTTGGACTGCGTGAAGGAAAAGTAGCCAACAAGTGCTCAGTGTATGTGGGAACTCCTTCAAGACTGTTGGAAAATCATTCCAGGTGCTGCTGATTGAGAGGATGCCAAGAGTGTGCAAAGCTGTCATCAAGGCAATTTGTTTAATAGTAATAAAAAAAAATATTAAATTATGCAAGTCTGTTAAGAGCAAATTCTTATTTACAATGACAGTTTACCAAAAGGCAAAAGGCCTTCTGTGGGGATGGGGGCTGGGATTAAAAATTAAAATAAAATAAAATATAAATATAGGACAAAACACATCACAACAAGAGAGACAACACAACACTACATAAAGACAGACCTAAGACAACAGCATAGCAAGGCAGCAACACATGACAACACAGCATGGTAGCAAGACAACACAACAACAACATGATAGCAACACAACATGGTAGTAGCACATAACATGGTTCAAACATTATTGGGCACAAACAACAGCACAAAGGGCAAGAAGATAGAGACAACAATACATCACACAACCCAGCCACAACTGTCAGTAAGAGTGTCCATGATTGAGTCTTTGAATGAAGCCACTGAGATTAAACTGTCCAGGGGTGGCTACTATTAGGAAACTCAAATATAAAATATATTTTGGTTTGTTTAACACTTTTTTGGTTACTACATGATTCCATATGTGTTATTTCATAGTTTTGATGTCTTCACTACTATTTGACAATGTTGAAAATAGTAAAAATAAAGAAAAACGCTGGAATGAGTAGGTGTGTCCAAACTTTAGACTGGTACTGTATATGTTTTTGCTGTACGTACTTTGTTATAGCGACAAAAAGACTGGAGAAGTGGTTTACACATACATCTCCGTTTTGGATAGATAACTACCATTGGCCTGGAAATGATCTCTCTCTCTTGCGTTCCTTTATACAAGTTAAGGAACACACAATGGTTATTGTAACATTCAAGTTGATTTTCCATTTGTAATACATACTTGTACATGGGATAACTGTTCACAAGGCCTCCGTTTAACTAGATCTATCCACTCTGGTACCTGGTACACATCCTTCATCTTAGCCAATGAGATGTCATACCTGTATTGTCACACTGCATTCATCTCAACAAATGTGATAAAGAGTGTATCTCTCTCTCTCGCTCTCTCTCTCTCTCTCTCTCTCTCTCGCTCGCTCTCTCTCGCGCTCTCTCTCGCGCTCTCTCTCGCTCTCTCTCTCTCTCGCGCTCTCTCTCGCGCTCTCTCGCTCTCTCTCGCTCTCTCTCGCTCTCTCTCGCTCCCTCTCACGCTCTCTCGCGCTCTCTCGCGCTCTCTCTCGCTCGCTCTCTCTCTCCTACAATGTTGTAGTCGAAATTCTTTAGAGTGTCATTAGGGTCATTAGACTGTCTAAAGGGTAAGGGGCTGAGTGTCTAGAGGGAAGGGGGCGTAGGGTCAACACAGTGTCTAGAGGGAAGGTGACTAGGGGTCAATAGAGTGTCTAGAGGGTAGGGGGCATCTGTTTCTGTTCCTGAAGTGCAGGTTAAGTCTCCTCTCATCCAGAGGTACAGTGTGTTGACCTTTAACACTGACAGCACTTCACACAGGAGGACAAGTAGCAGGAAGAAGCCCCTCTGATCAAACACAAAACACTACATTACACTTAGAGGCCTCAATGAACTCTCTGAATGCTTTCAATTAGATTCAATTGCCACTGGATGTGTGTATCAGACAGTTTGGGATTTTCCCTTCAGAGAGTATGGTGTCTTCTCATCACCTCTCAACCTTATGCATAATTTCAAACCAACCTCTTGGTCACTAGACCCTTGCCACCTGTGGGGATCTGAGAAGATTGGAGATGTTTAAGCAATATATTCCCCATGATGGCAAGATGAAGCCATTAGCATGTTTTGAATAGTTATCCAATCTTTTCAGATATACTGATATACATCCCCACTGATCCAACAGCGGACAGATTATTCAATCAATCAATCAACCAGTCTTTACATTACCCGACAGGAAATCACATTCAGTATAACATCCACACACCCAATAAAAAAACACATTTGTGGGATATGGGATATAATGCATCAAACTGGTAGACACATGAATAACCTGAGCCTGCTTGATGTCAAAGACTCCAGCCACTAAAGTCATAGGCTGCTTTCTCTGCTACGTCACGTCAAGCAATACCAATGCACCACGTCTGGAACCAACAGGACCCTGAACAGCATCTACCCCAAGCCATAAGACTGATAAATAGTTAACCAAATAGTTACCCAGAATATCTGCATTGGCCCTTTTTGCACTAACTCTTTAGATTTTTCATATAAGCTGCTGTTACTTTTTTTATCTATCCTGTTGCCTAGTCACTTACCTATATGTATATACTGCATCTACCTCAACGACCTCGTATCCCTGCACATCAACTTGGTACTGTCACGCCCTGACCTGAGAGAGCCTTTTAATGTCTCTATTTTGGTTTGGTCAGGGGGTGATTTGGGTGGGCATTCTATGTTCTTCAGTTCTATGTTTTGGCCAGGTATGGTTCTCAATCAGGGACAGCTGTCTATTGTTGTCTCTGATTGGGAATCATACTTAGGCATCCTTTTGCCCTTTGTTATTTGTGGGAAGTTGTCTTTTGTTAGTAGCACTAATAGCCCTGTAAGCTTCACGGTTGTTTCTTCGTTTGTTGTTTTGTTGGTGACATTTTAAATAAAAGGAAAATGCACGTTCACCACACTGCACTTTGCTCCACTACTTTCGACGGCTGTGACAGGTACTGGTACACTGCACATATAGCCAAGTTATCATTACTCATTGTGTATTTATTCCTCGTATTATTATTTTTCTATTATTATTTATTTCTTAATCTATTATTTCTTAATAATTTATTTTTCTCTGCATTGTTGGGAAGGGCCCGTAAGTAAACGTTTCACTGTTAGAACCATGTGACCCCACATTTATTTTTATTTTTTAAATTATGTAGCGTGATGTCATTTCTATTTCTCCCTCCAGAGGAGGTCCTATGACTAAACCATTCACTAAACATGTTGAATACACCATGAGGCTGTGGCAGAGCCAGACTGCTCTAATTGCCCTGATGTAATGTTCATGGTGGTGGGATTGATGAGGTACTCATCTATTAATGTAGCATGATTCATCTCTCTTGGAGTGGAGAGACATATGATGAGCCTTATCCATTTGTCATGGTTGTCTGAGACACAAAACTAAAGCTGGTTGTATTTCATCCAGTGAAGCTGTCCTGTTCATATATCTTTATTTTTAATTTCACCATTTGTCGTATTAGTGTAGTTAGTAGTCCTAAGAGGTAGTAATATCATCTCTGGGAAGTACACCTGCAGAAGTCACAGAGTGTTTGTGTACGTAGGTTAAATATTCACCTCATTCTATATTAGAATGTACTTTACTTATTTTGTAGGTTTTCATGCTCAATGAAATATACATTTTGTGCAAAGTTTCACGATTCATTTACTGTGCATTTTGTTAGAAAGGTAGACCATGGTTTTCCCTTTATCAAAACGCTGAAATTGCGGGAAACCCGTAACTTATTTTTTGGGGGGAAAGCTTAGAGAAAAAGCTTATAATTTAGACAGAGGCTAACAGTGCCTCAGAGACCATGGAGCAATATTAGCCCGGGGGCTAAAACGTTCCTCTGCTTGGTGGGTAATACACTTACTTGACCCCACTGACTTTGAGCTGAATCCTCGGAGGGATAAAGTCCCAAAAACAGCAAGGAATAGAGAGGTCAAATGAAACACATAGTCTGGATGGATATAGTAATATGCTAAACCCTTGCTGGTTAAATGATGAGGGCTAAGTTATGAGAACAGATGTATAAGTCAGTAAGGTTTCGTAGTTTAGTAGTTCAGTAGTTTTTATTTCTCCTCTTTGAATGACTTATTCACAGTCTCTTAGGAAGTCAGTACCAGCTACTATTTAACAATGCTTCCTATCTGAACCAGTACCTCTTATACTCCACACAAAGATTTGATTAGCGGTAATAAGCTATATGTGAAGTGTTGGCTTTGGGAGAGATTTCGAGGAAGTGCTGTTTAAGTCTGAGAGTGTCTCCCTAATCCTCTGCCAGCCCCATGATGCTGCCGCGCTGCTGGTTCCTCTGCCCTCAAGTGACACGCAGAGACAGAGGCTGTCACACTTTACTAAACTTCTTTATTGGCTCTCTGTCCCAGAGACACACAGGGGCTTTACACACTGACTCGGCCACTGGATTCATTTACTCACGGTGTCTTAGGCCACGCCAGAGACATTACCCTCTATGCCAAGGATCATCAACTAGATTCAGATGCAGGTGGATTTTTCTTGAGCGGATGGTCAGGTGGCCATAACATAATTACAAATCATTTGTAAGACTGCAAATTGACAGCAAGAAGCCCGAACAGATATAATATTTGACTAAAACATAATCATTTCAAACCATGCTTACATTTGTATACGATCGCGTACAGTATCTCTCTCTATGTGTAGGGATAATTAAAACTACTTGGAGCTGATTTGCTGGTGTTTTTATAGTCTTTTATGCCCAACAAAAAACACACAAAAATATAAATTTTTCCTCAGAAAACTAAGGGGGCCAAATAAAATCACCTACCTGTGACTCACCTGGTTGGGGAACCCTGCTCTATGCCCTCTGTACCCTCACTAAATCATCCTCTGGCATGAGGCTGGTAGGGATTATCACAGTTTGAGCATATGTGCAAATAATTACATTCTAGTTTGTTGTACAGATTGATGAAATGGTATCAGAGTATCATATCATATTGGCTGTGTCAAGGTGGTCTGAATCTGAATGGAACAGAACAGATGGGAGTGCACTTGTAATCCAAGTGTTGCTGGTTTAGGCCCCACTCCTGGCTGTTTCCATTCTTCTCCACAGTGATTTGTATACATGCTGCATGATCAGTCTTTTCATCCACAGCTAAATGTCACCACTTATTCTGTCCCTGTACCCTGTCCCTGGAGGAGCACTCACTGCACTGTAGGAAATCAATTATCTCAAGCATGGCGGCCTGTTCTGTATTATTGCATGATTGACACATTCTATAGACCACCCCAGAACATTGACTAAAAACCTCTACACGTCACACATACAGACATAGATATTTTGTCTGAACCAACAAAAAAAACAGAATAACAACAAATTGACAATTTTTTACTGCGTTCAGATTTTCTGGTGGGGAAAAAAATCCTGCCAGCAGAAAGATATAAATAAGCAACCCGATAGCACCTGACACATCTCAGCTGTATCCATTTGTTGAGCTAAAGACTGCTCATTTAGTTTACACAACAATACGCCACACAATCAATAACCCAAGCCTTCATTTATTCCCCATCAGTTCACACTGTCAGACAGGCCAAAATGACTCTGCTAAAGAGGTCGAGAGAGAGAGGAGAAGAGAGGAGAGGAGAGAGGAGAGAGGAGAGAGGAGAGAGGAGAGAGGAGAGAGAGAGAGAGAGAGAGAGAGAGAGAGAGAGAGAGAGAGGGGAAAGCTCCAGCAGATGGGTAGGGGGACTGCATCACTTCCTGTGGGAGCAGACAGGGAGCATACTTTCTCTGGCTCACAGCATGCGATTAGACAAAGGCTTCGTACTGTAACATGAACTCTAACACAACGCTCTTTAAACCTGTTCTCCTGTCTTTCTCAGCTGACTCTCAAGCCAGTAGACTCATTTTCCCAGAGTCCCCTCTGAAAAGCAGACCAGAAGAAGAAAAACACAATAACCAACATAAGAAACATTACAGTTTACTATAGAATACTGTAATAAACTGTAGTATACAGTAGAATCCTATACTACAAACTGTACTCTCCCTGGATCATGTGTAGTACTTACTTTCGTATTTAGACCATAGTTTACTATAGTTTTGTTTCATGTGGGTTAGCTGTAACATGTTTGAACTAGGACCACAATGGAAATACTGTACATTTTTTACTTTTTTTGTGTTATTCTGGACACATTTCTAAATGCATTGTATCAACATGTGTGGTTGTATTGTGTTTTTGAATAGTCAAATAAAATCAATCAATCAAAGAATACAACAGTGTGGAGTATAGTTTTCTATATTATGCTACTAAATTCTATAGTAAGCAATACAAAGTGGAGGTTGGAAACCTCAGAGGAAATCCCGGCATGAGCTCCCCAAGTACAACACGTTCAAATCAAAACAGCATCGACAAAGCTAGCAGTTAGCAGTTAAGCTAGATGCAGTCCAATTGATCAAAACATTCTAAAGTAAGGACGACATGATCCAGGAATACTTGTGTGTAGCACAGCATTCTGTACTTTATACTACAACATTCTATAGTAAGCACTACATGATCCAGGAATACTAGTGTGTAGCATAGCATTCTGTACTTTATACTACAACATTCTATAGTAAGCACTACATAATCCAGGAATACTAGTGTGTAGCATAGCATTCTGTACTTTATACTACAACATTCTATAGTAAGCACTACATGATCCAGGAATACTAGTGTGTAACACAGCATTCTGTACTTTATACTACAACATTCTATAGTAAGCACTACACAATCGAGGGATACTTTATTACCTTTATTTAACTAGGCAAATCAGTTAAGAACAACTTCTTATTTTCAATGACGGCCTAGGAACAGTGGGTTAACTGTCTGTTCAGGGGCAGAACGACAGATTTGTACCTTGTCAGCTCGAGAACCTTCCGGGTTACTAGTCCAACGCTCTAACCACTAGGCTTCCCTGCCGCCTACAGTGTGTAGTATAGTATTCGGTACTTCATACTACAACATTCTACAGTAAGCACTACACGACCGAGGGGGATACTACAGTGTGTAGTATAGTATTTGGTACTTCATACTACAACATTCTACAGTAAGCACTACACGACCGAGGGGGATACTACAGTGTGTAGTATAGTATTCGGTACTTCATACTACAACATTCTACAGTAAGCACTACACGACCGAGGGGGATACTACAGTGTGTAGTATAGTATTCGGTACTTTATACTACAACATTCTACAGTAAGCACTACATGACCGAGGGGGATACAACAGTGTGTAGTATAGTATTCGGTACTTCATACTACAACATTCTACAGTAAGCACTACACGACCGAAGGGGATACTACAGTGTGTAGTATAGTATTCGGTACTTCATACTACAACATTCTACAGTAAGCACTACACGACCGAGGGGGATACTACAGTGTGTAGTATAGTATTCGGTACTTCATACTACAACATTCTACAGTAAGCACTACACGACCGAGGGGGATACTACAGTGTGTAGTATAGTATTCGGTACTTCATACTACAACATTCTACAGTAAGCACTACATGACCGAGGGGGATACTACAGTGTGTAGAATGAATGGAGTCTGACACCTTGAACATAAGGTTTATCTGGTGCTTTCTCTTCAATACAGTTTTCATTTGGCTCTCTCTCATTCAACTGACTAGGCTATCCCTAACAACAGCAAGTTACAATGTTACCCTTTGTTTACACTCTCTCGTTGGAGTCCTGTTGCCATGACTATGACAGGCTAGCTTGACTGGCGCTAACATTAGCCGACATTAGCTTCTATGTTAACTGACGTTTATAAATTATTTAAACTATCAAAACTTCTTTAAAAAATAAGAACAATATCATTATACTCCGCTTAACTTGCTGTTTCATATCCTATGCTTTATAACTCGCTCACCGTGAATATAAGGTTTTAAATGATTATTTATCTGCTGCTTCTCTCATTCAACTGACTCACTGAATAGGTGTGCTAGCATGAGAGCCACTGTAGAGTGAGAGAGCACGAAACAACCACTAGAGTAAGCGGCTCCCTCGGACCGAAACAACCACAACACCCTTTGACTATAAATAAATGATAACAAAATGCCAAAGATTAGGCTACCATATATCTCACATTCTCCTAATCTCCCACGTTTTTGGTTGGCGACACAGGGAGCCCAAACATGAGCACAAACTGTACTATTAATACAGAAAGTACTACCCCTGGGGCCTCCCGGGTGGCGCAGTGGTCTAAGGCCACCAGAGACTCTGGGTTCCAGCCCAGGCTCTGTCGCAGCCGGCCACAACCGGGAGGCCCATAGGGCGGCATACAATTGGCCTAGCGTCGTCCGGGTTAGGGAGGGTTTGGCTGGCAGGGATATCCTTGTCTCATCGCACACTAGCGACTCCTGTGGCAGTGCACGCTGATCAAGTCGCTAGGTGTACGGTGTTCCCTCCGACACATTGGTGCGTCGTTGTAGTGATGAGACAAGACAGTAACTACTACCAATTGGATACCACGAAAAAGGGGGTAAAATAAAAAGAAGGTACCACCCATTTTTGTGTCCGCCAAAACACTACAGTGAATACTACAGTAGTCCAAAAAAACATTACAGTGAATACTACAGTATATAAATATAGTAATACAACAGTATTTAGAGCATAGTAATTTTTTTATGTGGGAATATCCAACATTACTCACCTATGGGTTTTGTAGCTTGTGGCAATAGTGATGTCCAACTTTGGTCTGCTACACCATTCATAATACTAAATGGTAGATTTCTGCACTTCTTGCTGGTTATCAATATTGCAGTGGTCTGAGTAGGATTGAGCTACACTGTAGCAGTAGTTAGATTTCGGTTGGTTACTGCAGGTTACCTTTGCACAGATTGAGCAAGACATCTGTAGTCTAATAATACACCATCTCCCATGCATATTTCATGTGTTTTTACAGTGATTTCTCAATTCTGCTTTAGTGAGTCATTTAGTCATATATTTGGATGTCACCTCATACCTTTGTGAATCAGGTTCCATTTCCTTCCAAAATTACTGCTCATGTTTAATGCACCACTGATATCTACATTCTAATTAGACCGGAGAGACAAACATCAGTCCAGAGCCATCACCATACCTGGGAACAGACAACATTCCACTGGGCACAGACAATTCATTGTATTTTCCACATTGTTTCAATGGCATTTCATTGAAATGACGTGGAAAGCATATTGATACGACCTCTGTATCTGTACATGTACTATTGCTCCCATAGGACATTGAATAAGGTAATGATGAATTGAATACTTTTGCTATGAGGTTACTGTTTCAAGCCTGAATCAGACAACGTGTAACACCACACAACCACTCGTAAATTATAAACCACAGGCGGTACACTCTGAGGAATAATGCTCACAGTAAAGATACACACAACGCAATCTGTTCTAGTGGGTCCAAACATGACTAAGCGATATGACCAGTGGCATCCTCATGATTATGAATTTACATGAGCATATGGCCAACAGCTGGAGAGATAAACCAATACAACCCCCCGACTGATTGTTGCATCGTAAGGTTTCTGTGGATATACATCTCATCTGGAGGACACATTTATAACACGAGTCGTGGCTCTGTGACTTCTGAGGTGACACAAGCATGGCCATGTCATATTTTCACCATATGAAACAGTGTATTTCAGCCTTAGAACAGACACAACTGATTCAGCCAAGTATCTTTGTTGAATCGGTTGTGTAATGTGTGATAGTGCTGGGCTGGAGTGGAGAGATGGCAAAGAATGTTTCTGTAGACTGGGAAGACACAAAATGGCTGGAACATACCAGCCCATTACTTTGACGGCATGAAACTAAACAATAGCAAACAACGTAAAGTTGTAATGGAGCCAAAAAGAAAATCACAATATATAATCGTACAAAATACTTGAGTCCGTGGGTTCTTCATGTGTGAGTGGATGTGTTGAGATCTTAATGCAAACGGATGGCATGTACTGTATAGACATTACCAGTCAACATTTTGGACACACCTACTCATTCAAGGGTTTTTCTTTATTTTTTACTACTTTCAAAATTGTAGAATAATAGTGAAGACATCAAAACTATGAAATAACACATATGGAATAATGTAGTAACCAAAAAAAGTGTTATACAAATAAAAATGTATTTTATATTTGAGATTCTTCAAAGTAGCCACCCTTTGCCGAATAACCCTTTTGGGACCCTTTTTTCTAAGAGTGTAGGTTCTAGTAGTCTACTAGTTCTTTGGTAACAGGATGGGTTACATCCTCTGGCATTGCCATCTTGTTCCATCTATCATTCCTCTTAATCTTGTTCAGTTTAGGATTCGTTTTGTACGGTGTGCTGTCCCTTCTGAGATCCACGTTCAGTGTGTGAGCTCCAGAAGCTGCCTCTTCTGAGATCCCAGTTCAGTGTGTGAGCTCCAGAAGCTGCCCTTTCTGAGATCCATGTTCAGTATGTGAGCTCCAGAAGCTGCCTCTTCTGAGATCTACGTTGAGTGTGTGAGCTCCAGAAGCTGCCTCTTCTGAGATCCACGTTCAGTGTGTGAGC